>NW_022196915.1:66599-72382 GCF_008632895.1 Mastomys coucha | reverse complement strand
CACACACACGCACACACACACACACGCACACACACACACACACGCACACACACACGTGCACGCACACGCACACGCACACGCACACACACGCGCACACGCGCGCACACACACGCACACACACACACGCACACGTACATGCACATGCATGCAAGCAAGCACAGAGACATCAAACAAAGAAATATGTGGATATAGACATGGCTTAGAAGATAGGAGCATTTACTGCTCTTGCAGAGGACGGGAGTTTAGTAGTTTAGTTCTTAGCACCAACTCTGGGAGGCTGAAAACCCCTTGTAGTTCCACTTACAAGGGATCTGTCCTACCCACAAATTAAAAATAAAATAATATATCTTTAAAAAAAAACAACCTGCCAAACAACAAAAGAACAAAACAAACAAACAAAAAAAAAATGAAACCAAACCCTGCCCAAACAGAAGATCAGCAGCACTACATGACTAGGGAATAGAATGTACTGTCTATGAAAATTCTTTTAAAACAAACAAACAAAAAATTATGAACAAACAAATATGTCATATTATTTTGAGGCAAAGTGATTTCATGGACAGATGTTTGACAATTACTAGGAACTAACTTAGGGACAGGTAAGTAATAAGTGACAATTCCCTCTCCACACAATTGATTGGTTTCAAAGTTCATTGAGGTTAAAGAAATGGATAGAAAACACACCTGCTCTTATTGCCATCTGTCAATACAGTGCTTCAGGGATAAGAATGCTATAGTTTAAAAAGTAGAGTTGGAAGCTGGCCTAGGGACACAGGCCTATAATCCCAAACCCATGGGAGGTTGAGGCAGGAGGACTGTAGATTCAAATGCAGCATGAGTTAGACAATTTGTCAAAATAAAAAGTAAAATGAAGAAAGGGAATATAAAGCATGCACAGCCTCTGGATTCAATCTCAGTAACACAGGCATGTGAGCACAGATACTACCACATAACTGTACTTCCATGCAGGGTGACAAACATTAGAGTTAGATCTGTGTTTCCATTACCGACACAGGATTTTTTTTTTTTTAATGGTGTAGTAAAGCTGGAAACAGCTAATGAAAATCACATTATTACTTCTTTGTAAAAAAAAAAAACTAGATGTGATAACAGTTACATGTTAATTATTGAATAAAATTATTTTCACCATATATTGTCATAATTTAACTGATGTTTTGTCAAATTTTCTTTTTGTACAGAGGAATGAGATATGTTGTAGGTAAGATACACTTTGCTAATTATGCTTGAATTATATAATGTTAAAATTATATACACTTATTTTAATACAATATTTTGTTGATTTTTTTGAGAATTTCTTGAAATGCATTTTGACCATACCATAGTCACTCCATACCACCTTGTAATTTTCCTACATTCACCTTCCTAACTGTTCACTACTTCAAAACTTCATGTCCTCTGAGAATGGATGAGCTACAAGAAACCACATTCTTACAAAAAGAAAATAGCCATCAACTGTCAGTGGCTTTTCAGTGAGAGATGTGGCCTGTGAGCCTCTCCTTACTCCATGTTCAAATACTGAGAGGTTTGTTCTTATACAGGCTTTGTGCAGGCATCACAGCTACTGTGAGCTCATGCAATGGTCCTGTCATGTCTAGAAGACATTGCTTTGTCCACGTTCTCCCTGACCTCTAGTCTCTAGTGTGTGTGTGTGTGTGTGTGTGTATGTGTGTGTATACATATATATGATATATTTATATAAATATTCTCATATATATATACACATACACATATATAAATATATAAAAACAAATAAATACACATGTATATATGAACCTTACAAAATAGTTTCCATAAATCTGTTTTGAACATCCTTAGTCTTATTTTAAAAAATATGAGTTGTATCACAAATTTGTGTGTTATCCTTAAAGGGGAGCCATGTTGATCACTTCAGTTTCCATGTGTGTATTGCTGAAGGGACCACATGTATATTTAATTTTTTATTTTGCAGAAGGTCACAGAACAAGTGAAGGGAGTCAGGTTGTCCCTTTCTGTCATGTGGGCACCAACTTCAGGATGCCATGCTTGTCAACAAGCACCTCAACCATGAGTCATTTTGCAAGCCCACCCCATGTCATTTAAAAGTGCCACCTACTACATACTTACTTACTATTTATTTGTTTACTCATTTAGTGTATTCTTTTAAACAGGAGATAGAAGTCAAAAAGAAAAAAATGTTATCACAGAAACCAGGAACAAAAAGCTAGAAGTGTTAACAGTAAGTACATCTTTGTCTACTTTTGGATGCATATTGAAGGTTTTCTTTGTAAACATGTGGTAAAATCTATTCAAATATTGTAGGAAGGAAATAAAACATTTCCAGCTCATTATGTTTGCTGAATTAGTATGTTACAAAGCTGGAATTTCAGATTAAATTTTAGGAACTTGGTAAGGTCAAAATTTACCTAAAATATATGTACATATAGCAAAAAAAAAAACAAGTAGGCAAATATAAACCTAGCATTATTTTATACTACTTAGCACTTAAGACTATATTTGAAAAATACATTATACATGTAACAGACCTGGTAAATTGCTCAACCTTAGAGTCCTTAGCAGATGGTAAATATAGCCTCAGAGAAGGCATAACAATTCAAATTGGCTAAAACATCATCACTGAATAATCCACATAAATACACCAGGGAGGGCTGCATCTTGGATCCATAATGCAGCACAGAATGAGAAAGGGCACCTTTAGTTTTCATCTCCCACCTTTCTACAGTTACTTCCCATGCACCCTGGACATTCCTGCCCTCATGCTGGCTGGCCATGGCCTTGTTTCACAGGCTGGTTCCCTCTCAATGCCCCCAACCCCAGGCATCCTGTAAGGAGGCTGGTGCCACCCAATTGTTTGATCATCTGAGTCAGTTTTCTGGTGTTTCCATAACAGAACACTACAGACTGGGTGGCTTGACAACAGACATTTATTGGGCAGAGTTCTAGAAGTGATATACCCATGGCTATGCCAAGGCTGCCTCGTCTTGAGGACAGTGTTGTGTGTGTCCCCATTTGCTCTTATAATACTGGCCCGAATATAGTGGTATTCTGATGTCCTAGAAAGTCAAGAAGTCACATATCGTGTGACCTATAATATATCTCATATAAAATTCCCATAAAGAGAGAAATTTGAGTTACCAGAGGTCATGGCAGGCAGAAAAAAGCGTTTGGGATGTGGTTGAGAGAAGGTAAGACGGATGGGAAGTTTCAGTCCCTAAACTGCTAACCTTCTACAGATTAGAAAGATTACTCGCAAGTAATCATGTCCTAGTCTTATTTCTGTGTATGAAATAAAATATCCTGACAAAAAATCAACTTATGAGAGAAAGAGGTCATCTTACACTCTGGGCTGTATAGACCTGTACTGGTGTGGCAGGAGCTTGAAGCAGCCAGTCATACCACGGCCAAGGTCAGCAGCAATGAATGCATGGGAACTTAGGGTTCAGCTAGTTTTCTCTACTCTGAACAGTTGAAAGCCCCAAACCACTTTCAGGCTGGGTCTTCCTACATCAATGGACATAATTAAGTCATCCCTCCCAGGAATGCTCACAGCCCAACCTGATCTAGATAACCCCATACTGAGCATCATTCTGGGATATTCTAGGTTCTATTCTACCAAGTGGACAAAAGTAGAACTAACCACCCAAAGTCATTTGCTTAAAGTATTTTATACACAGCCAAAGTAATTTTATCAAGTTGGCTTTATTACTAATGTGAACTAACCTTCTTTCTTTCTTCCTTCCTTTCTTTCTCTCTTTCTTTTCCTTTCTTTCTTCCTTTCTTTATTTCTTCCTTTCTCTCTTTCTCTTTCTTTCTTTTTCCTTCTTTCTCTTTCTTCCTTCCTCCCTTCCTCCCTCCCTCCCTCTCCCTCTCTCCTCTTTCTTCCTTCCTCCCTTTCTTTCTTTCTTTCTTTCTTTCTTTCTTTCTTTCTTTCTTTCTTTCTTTCTTTAAGGAAACCACTGTGTATGAGACTGTGTTTGATGGAGAAGCCATTGATCCAGGTATGATGTTTCTGTATCTTTTGACTTAAGTTCATTTTGTGGATTTAGATACTAGAAAACACTAATGGATTAATTCTTCACTATGCTTTGCAAAAATAAGCATGCTAGAGAAATCTACTTTAGGGCTGAGCAGGCACCATGAGAAACTGAAACGAATCAGATGAAAAGAATCAGTTGAATCCTCAATGTCATTTTATGCTTGGGAGACATCACGCTTCCTCAGTCCCATCAAATTATTGTGACCTGGAGATCAGGCCAGGAATCTAGGATTTCATGAGTCAAAAGGAGCTGGACATTGACCTTAGTATATATGAAATATGCATCTTTTAAATACGGTTAGTGAGTTTAATTAAACATTGTTTAAGGGTAAATAAAACACATTTTTATTTCTGATTATATATTTCTGGGTACCAAACAGTCCCCAAAGGCTACTAACTTGGAATAATAACCATTTTATTATAACTTATACTTTAGTGTGCCAACAATGTGATTAACTGTTGCTTGGGCAGTTTTTTTTTTCTTTTTTTTTAACCTTTATGAGGATCAGTGGAGTCCCTCCAATACTATTCTTGGGGCAGCTGGTCTGACATGGTGGGTCCAAATGGGAAAACATTTATGTAGTATATTGGGTATACTTGGGTCCTCTGGCTTCTTTATGCAGGATCTCTGTCAGGATTAGCTGAACACTCTTCATGGTAGTTTGGCTCTCCCTAGGGAATTTGTAGCTTTTTGATGCTCAGGCTTGAAAATCACAAGGTATCACTTCTGCTGGTCTATTGGCTAAACCACCAGTGTCTACCCAGGTTCTAAGAAAGTGGCATTTCAAACCTCTTTAAGGGTCAAGCTCAAAGATTCTCTAGATATCTTTTCTATAGGCCACCTGGGTCATAGATTCACAACTCTTAATCTATCATTTATCTGTCATGAATCCTAGCATTGCAAAGAAGATCCCACCTTCATTTTACAGAACCCTCCACAAGCTATACTTTTCAAGCACTTCATTTTTAAGAGAAGAAAGGAGACTTGGGAATAGCTAGAGGCCTAGGAGAATCCAAAGATGTGAAATTAACAAGCTGAGGCTTGAAATTTGGTGTAACTGGCACCTTTCCATGTGATCTTGCAGCAAGCATTTAGTATTTCAGGGTCTCTCTTTCCACAGCTGAAAAGTGGATATGATGTAGGCTTTGCCTATTGTGTGGAGGTATCTGTGCATTTTAAACATGATTACAATAAACATGAGAATCACTTTCTCAAATATTATGCAACATGAGGCATTAGTTGCAACAGACTCACTAGTACTGTGGAATCTTGTGATACTGCTCTGTAACGTAACTCCTGCCAGCTCTAGATGTCTTGGCATGAAGTTAGCTATGTTTATTACTAGCTTCCAGCTTTCCTCTAAAGAACATCACCCTTTAAAAGATTTTATTAAATTGAAAACATATCACTCATTCTAACCTGTTGTATGTTAAGTAGGCTTTTAGGTATTTCAAGATTCAGTAATTCATTAAAAGTGTATGAGGTTAAATATAGAGTGTTCACCAATGGAAAACATTACTTGCTGGTCTCATTCTTCACAGCAACGAAGGTTGTATTTTATTTCCATGTTCTTGTGATTGAAATACCATCACTGTTTCTGTTTAATCAGTATTGAATCAGAGGCTCTGAGAATGGGTCACAGCCATGTGGCTCTCTTTACTTTTTTTTTTTAAACTTTTATTGCATTATGATGAAAAAAGTTACATGATTTCAATTTATCTGAATTTG
>NW_022196915.1:61507-63684 GCF_008632895.1 Mastomys coucha | reverse complement strand
AGAGCTTGTGCCCAAGGTCTGCTTTGGACCCCAGCCCAGACAGACTAGAAGGAACCCAAGTCACTGGGCTGGCAGAGTTCCTGTGTGCCTGGTCCCACTGGTCACAGTTACTCCCAGTATTGGGACAGATGTTGGTTCCTGCTCACCTCTGATCCTGGGTGTGTCAGAGCACCTGGGAGTGGAGCTTCCTCTGGGTGTGGTGGGACTGGCTGTGAAGCTTGCGCCCAAGGTCTACTCTCTGATCCTGGGTGTGTCAGAGTGCCTGGGAGTGGAGCTTCCTCCGGGTGTTGTGGGACTGGCTGTGGAGCTTGCGCCCAAGGTCTGCTCTGGACCCCAGCCCAGACCGACCGGAAGGAACCCAAGTCACTGGGCTGTCGGAGTTCCTGTGTGCCTGGTTCCGCTGGTCCCAGTTACCGGCTCTCTTTACTTTTGAAGGCAGAGATGGAAAGAGTTAATGTGACTCTTTGAGACAGAGACTGAGTCTTAGGTACTGAGGTGTAGGTGAGTGTTACATGCCTGTTAGCAGGCAATGCCTTTGTCAGATATCCTGATGTGAGAATAGAAAAGCAGCAGTGACCCCAAGCCCAAAACAGCTGTTCTCTATTGGTGTTATTGTTGTTGTTCTTTTGCATTGCTTAGGATTGGATCTTGCATGCACTGGGTAAGAGTTCCATCACTAGGCAATATACAACCACAGCCTATTACCATTATTATTTGAGGTATTTAAAGTTTATATTTAGTTTTCTCTAAAATCGGAACTATATATGTCTTTAATCAATACTTTAACACCATTAACAGACTTGTAAGTACTTTATAAACATTAATCTATTTAATTTTTCTCATATTAAATAAATACAATGCAAAATTATGTTTTGTACCAAAAACTATTTTAACTAATATGTGTTTGTATTTGTGTATTTTCCTCAGTTGCTCTTTACCTTACTTTTGAGATAAGGGCTCCTACTGTACCTGGACCTCACTGATTTGCCTAGAATGGGGATCCCATTGGGTCCAAGAACCTGCCTGTCTCTCCATCTCATGCTTCAGCACTGGAGTTAAGATGTACCACCATGCCTAGATTATTATGGTTTTTAACTAAGGAAAGTGCAAACATTTCATGGATGTAATGCACTTTGACCACTTTCACCTCTCCTTTCTCCTCTTCATCTTCTACCCTCTCCTAACACATTTCCTTTTCAACTTTATGTGCTCTTACATAACAAACCTGCTCAGTGCACTTAGTGTTGCCTCTATGTGTCTAGGACATCTAATGGAGCCTGGGTAGCTTCTTAGAAGCCACATTTCTAAGAAAACTGACTGTCCCAATACTAGTATTCATCAGTTACTAATTGACCCTCCTATGTACTGACTAAGATTTTGACTGGCTTGATCTTGCACAGGCTTTGTGCATGCAGTCACAACCATTTGGCTTATTTTGAACCTGACTGTTCAATGGACAGCTTAGCTATCATTTTTCAAGTTCAAGTGTGACCTATTGGATAAGGGTATAGCTTGTTTTGGTGGTATAGACTTATGTATATGTTTGTGAATGTGTGTGTGTGTGTGAGTGTGTGTGTGTGTGTAGAATGGGGTTCTTAGTGAAGAATGATATTAACATCCACATTAGAAGTAGAATCATCCTTCCGTGAATGGATTTTGAGGACTGGCTCAACATATTACAGCTTTACAAAATGCTGGTACTAACTTGTGTGTGCTGTTTCTTATTGTCATTTACTAAATGTTTGGTAGGACCTAGAATATAAACCATAAATCCTATTTGTGGATTCAAATAAACAGTCTCCTTCCTACCTTTGGCTGTTAGTGTTAGATCTCTGTACTCACTTACAGGTGGTACGAGTGTGTTAACATCTGGGTGCCTCGGTTTCCTCATTTCTAATATGTAAGTCTCTCTCCAGCATATGGGGTGGTCTTGGCATAAAAACACTGCATATAACTCTTTAAATAATTCTACTACTGATCAGCACTGCAGTGAACATTTTTACTATTGTTAAGTTTTTATCTAACCATATAATAAGCAATTATAGTTTGCTTGATACCTACTTTTCAAATTTTTTTTTTTTAAAGATTTATTTACTTATTACATGTAAGTACACTGTAGCTATTTTCAGACACACCAGAAGAGGACATCAGATCACATTATAGATGGTTGTGAGCCA
>NW_022196915.1:52789-61231 GCF_008632895.1 Mastomys coucha | reverse complement strand
TTTTTTTTGGTTTTGCGAGACAGGGTTTCTCTGTGTAGTCCTGGCTGTCCTGGAACTCACTATGTAGACCAGGCTGGCCTCAAATTCAGAAATCTGCCTGCCTCTGTCTCCCAAGCGCTGGGATTAAAGGCATGCGCCACCACCGCCCAGCGAGTTATTCTTTTTTAAACTAAAAAAAAAAAAAAAAAGTTATAGATTCACAAAAATTGTTAAGATATG
This sequence comes from Mastomys coucha, assembly GCF_008632895.1. Classification (NCBI taxonomy): domain Eukaryota; kingdom Metazoa; phylum Chordata; class Mammalia; order Rodentia; family Muridae; genus Mastomys; species Mastomys coucha. The sequence continues at coordinate 61,012 of NW_022196915.1, read as the reverse complement.
TCACCTTTTTATTTTTATTAGATATTTTCTTTATTTACATTTCTCCCCTTTCCTATTTTCCCTGCAAAAAATCCCTTACCCCCTTCCCTCCTCCCCCTGCTCACCAATCTATCAACACCTACTTCCTGGCCCTGGCATTGTCCTACACTGGGGCATAGAGCCTTCACCAAGACCAAAGGCCTCTCCTCTCATTGATGACCAACAAGGCCATCCTTTGCTACATATGCAGCTGGAGCCATGGGTCCCTCCATGTGTATTCTTTGATTGGTAGTTTAGTCCCAGGGAGCTCTGGGGGTACTGATTGATTCATATTGTTGTTCCTCCTAAGGGGCTGCAAACCCCTTCAACTCCTTGGGTCCTTTCTCCAGTTTTACTCCATTGGGGACCCTGTGCTCAGTCCAGTGGTTGACTGAGAGCATCCACTTCTGTGTTTGTCAGGCACTGTTAGAGCCCCTCAGGAGACAGCTATATCAGGCTCCTGTGAGCAAGTACTTGTTAGCATCCACAATAGTGTCTGGGTTTAGTGAATGTATATGGGATAGATCCCCAGGTAGGGCAGTCTCTGGATGGTCTTTCCTTCAGTCTCTGCTCTACATGTTGTTTCTGTAACTCCTCCCATAGGTATTTTGTTCCCCCTTCTAAGAAGGACCACAGCATCCACACTTTGGTCTTCCTTCTTGAGCTTCATGTGGTCTGTGAATTGTATCTTGCATTTTCTGAGCTTCTGGGCTAATATCCACTTATCAGTGAGTGAATACCATGTGTGTTTTTTTGTGATTGGGATACTTCACTCAGGATGATATTTTCTAGTTCCATCCATTTGCCTAAGAATTTCATAAATTCATTGTTTTTAATAGCTGTGTAGTATTCTACTGTGTAAATGTGTCACATTTTCTGTATCCATTCCTCTTTTGAGGGACATCTGGGTTCTTTCCAGCTTCTGGCTATTATAAATAAGGCTGCTATGAACATAGTGGAGCATGTGTCCTTATTACATGTTGGAGCATCTTCTGGGTATATGCCCAGGAGTGGTGTTGCTGGGACCTCAGGGAGTACTATGTCCAATTTTCTGAGGAACTGCCAAACTGATTTCTAGTAGTTGTATCAGTTTGCAATCACACCAGCAATGGAGGAATGTTCCTCTTTCTCCATATCCTCAACAGAATCTGCTCTCACCTGAGATTTTCATATTGGTCATCCTGAGTGGTTTGAAGTGGAATCTCAGGGTTGTTTTGATTTTCATTTCCCTGATGACTAAGGATGTTGAACATTTCTTTAGGTGCTTCTCAGCCATTCAGTATTCCTCAGTTGAGAATTCTTTGTTTGGCTCTGTATCCCATTTTTTAATAGGATTATTTGGTTCTCTGGAGTCTAACTTCTTGAGTTCTTTGTATATGTTGGATATTAGCCCTCTATCGGATGTAAGGTTGGTAAAGATCTTTCCCTAATCTGTTGGTTGCTGTTTTGTTCTATTGACAATGTCCTTTGCCTTACAGAAGCTTTGCAATTTTATGAGGTCCCATTTGTCAATTCTGGATCTTAGAGCATAAGCTATTGGTGTTCTGTTCAGGAACTTTTCCCCTGTGCCCATGCCCTCAAGGCTCTTCCCCACTTCCTTTTCTATTAGTTTCAGTGTATCTGGCTTTATGTGGAGGTTCTTGATCCACTTGGACTTGAACTTTGTACAAGGAGATAAGAGTGGATCAATTTGCATTCTTCTACATGCTAACCACCAGTTGAACCAGCACCATTTGTTGAAAATGTTGTGTTTTTTCCACTGGATAGTTTTAGCTCCTTTGTCAAAAATCAAGTGACCATAGGTGTGTGGGTTCATTTGTGGGTCTTCAATTCTATTCTACTGAAGAGATGTCACCTTTAAGTCTTTGGCTATGTTTTGCTGAAAACTATAAACTAAATCTGTATAGAACTGATGCATATCTGTCCTAAAGAAGTTGGTTCTCAACCTTTCTAATGCTTTATGTAGCCTCATTTAATACCGTTCCTCATTTTGTGCTGACCCCCAACCATAAAGTTATTTTGTTGCTACTTTTAACTATAATTTTCAACTGTTATGAATGATAATATAAATATATGACATATATATATGATATTTAACCCCCAAAAGGGCCCTGACACAGAGGTTGAGAACCATTGTCCTAAAGAGACTATTTTTCATAACAACAATATATTGTCCAAAGTAAGAAGCTAACATTGCAACAATACAATCAAGTAGACCAGAGACTTGAGACTCCATAAATTTTGGCATGTCCTAAAAATATATCTCTTTATGGAGGATTAATCATCTAGGGAGTTTCATGTAACTGCTGAAAGTTTTAATTCACAGTACTGACTTTCCACCAAAGGATTCACTAGAAGGCACATGTTTTTAAATGCACGTGAAAATCTTAAACTGCCTCCATTTGCTTCTTTTTCTCTTGGTAAAAATACAAGACCTGAGAAGCCAAGCCAGCCACTCTCTGGACTATACAGCAAATGCTCAATAAACACTTGGTGCAAGTTTGTCATAATCCATTTTCTCTATGATTTCCTTTTCCACAGTCTCTGGAAATGTATATGCATACAACAGCAGAACAGGTGCAAGAAAATGGAAGACACTTGGAAACCAGGAAGAGTCCTTTGGGCGCATATACTTCCTCTCAGAAGCCAGTCCCTTGGAGGAGTCAAAACCCTTGAAAACTCCCCTGCAATAATAGTTCTCTGAGTGATGGCATTTTTGTGGGTGTTACTGGCATGTATAACTAAATTTAAGCTGTAGACCTGAGTTCAGCTGCTGGGTGGATATTATGTTCATATTCTTATTCTAGCTGTTCTAGAATCAGCTAGTTCTGGTGGAGGGCAATAAGAGATACCATTTTTAAGTCTATGGCTATGTTTTGCTGAAAGTAGAAACTAAATCTGTATACATCCCATGTCCTCCTTGGCTCACAATGTATAGCTCCTTTAGATCATCACTGTTTTCCTCACTGATGTAGTCCATCCCATGCTTGGCACAGAATAGGACTCCATACCTACTTGGTAAATAAAAGCATTTGAGTATATAAGTATATTTCTTGCCTTTGATTCAGGTCTCTTATTCCACTGTGACTTACAGAACAGGAATGAGAATCATCTCCAGGAAAGGTAGTTTGTTTTGTTTTATTTCATTTCTTGTAGTCATAAAAAATGTAGGATCTTACAGAAGTACAATTGATCTTGCTTTTAATTTTCTTTTTATAGGTCTCTGGAGGATGACCACCTGAAGACTTTAGTTATTAATGACTTGCTAAGGAGATGTCAGTGTCAAACTTTTCAAAAGCTGTGCACATAGACAGATTTCTAAGATTCATTTGGGCTTTTTCATGACCTCTGATCTGGAGACCAGGAGACATGAGGGCAGGAGCCCACAAGCACTGTTGAGAAGTTATATCAACACTCATTTCACAATGAAATTGGCTTGGGATATACATACTCTTAATTAATAATAATCAGAGTAAGATATACACATGAGCAATATTAAACTAATATTTGAATCTGAAGATATCAGGGACTTGAATGACCACAAATGCCTTAGTACTCACCTCTGCTTGCACAAGTTCAAGGTTTGAGAGATCTGATCTTCCAACAGCAAATATCTGAAATTAAGCAGGGTTATTTCTTCCTTATATCTGCTTGAAGGACTGATCCTCAAGAGGCATTATAGCACAGAGGCTATCAATGATTTTGAAGTGTGACAAGTCATTTTTTCTCTCTGAAGTCCAATATTTCTTCTTTTAAAAGCTGTATGCTTTAAATTACAGCTTGCTCTATCTATCTATGTACCTATCTATATATGTATGTATGTATGTATGTATGTATGTATGTATGTATCCGTCCATCTATCTGTCTATCTATCTATCTATCTATCTATCTATCTATCATCTATCTATGTGTGTGCTCATGTGTATTATGTAGGCATAGATGCACATCGTGTATGTGTGCAAATGTGTGGAGGCCAGTAGTGTCAGATTTCTTCTCTGCCACGCACACTCGTCTACTCCAGTCACATCCATAATATCGGGGATAAAATCCTGATAAAGGATAAGAGGCAATAAGACTTCAAAAGGAGATCTGTGCCTCCTGGATTTCAGACAGTCGCTGGTATCCCCTAACTCAGATGTGTTTCAGATTAGTCTTTCCAATCATCAACACGGCCTCATAATTAGGCATAAAGCTACCCCAAGTAATGATTTGTAAATGGTTACGATTGGGCATTGTCTCCTGGCTGACACAATGTTTCTAACTATCCTAGTTTAATGTTTTACATACTAGAGAGTAATTGAAAGGTTTCTCTCACTCTAGGACATTAGCTGAAAGTGTTAGGTTGGGATTCCCCCCTGCCTGCCTCCAACAAGAACCAGAGAATTAGCATAAGAATACCTCAACAGGGAGGGCTCCACCCCTCTTTCTCCTGCTTCACACCTAGCTACCAGACTCTGCTGACGTTGGTGTGAGGGTCGCTTGCCTAAGTGACTTCAGTGTAACACTAGGACTGGGGGAAGAAGGACTTGGACTCACATACAGGACTAGCACTAGAACTTAGATGGGCTAGGACTCAGATTCATGTATCTTTCGCAGTCCCCCGGGCCCAGAGTGCTTGGGCCCGGGGGATGCAGCACCAGTTCAGAGGAGATAGCTGCTGCTTTAGATCCAGTATGTTTCAGATAGCCTCAGAGGTACCTCAACTGTTGAGCTGCCAGATTTTTCATTTCTCTTTTGCAATGATTGTAAAAGCCTCATGTCATTTTTAAAGAAATACACCCAGACCTTACACCACTCGTGTGTAGTCTGTTTGTCAAAGCCGAATCCCGTGCCCACCTGGCCAGAACCCCTAGTCCCGTGGAACAAGGGACCCCGTAAGAAATCCCGGTCCGTGGCACTTCTCCAATATTTCTTACTTTAAAAAAGTTTTTTGAGGTCATTATTTATCCATAGTTGACCTGAAATTCACTTTATAGCCTGCCTGGCTGGGCTTGAACTCACAGAGATCAGCCAGCTCCTACCTCCTGAGTGTGGGGATTAAAGGCAAATGTAACTATGTATGGTTTCCCAACTTGTTTTTGAGACTAACTGAACCACAAGATTACTGATTTGGCTGGGCTGAGTGGCCTGCAATCCCTTGGGTCCTCCTGCCTCCATCTCTTAGGCACTGGGATCACAGATATGTAGTGCTGTGCTCAGTATTTTATATGGCTGCTGGAGATTTTCACATTTGCATTTGCACATTTGCACACTCATGTGCCTGCAATAAAGTTACTCATAACAATCCCGCTTTCTCCAGACAACAGAGCAAGGTCTGTTGTTTTCATAAGTCATGGCAGCTGGGAGGCAATTGCATAGACAACAGCTTAATCTAGCTGGAAAATGCAGGAAGAGGATGGCACACACGAAATTTCCTCCATTATTATTAACCTGACATGTGATGCACACCAAAGCCCTCAGTGCTTCACTATGTCTCATACTGAGTTGGGGAAAAACAACACATAGCTCAAAGTCTTCAGGCGGCAGCACTTCCTAACCTGTAAACCAGAGACATGGCAATATAGTGGGTGTGGGGTGGTGTGTGTGTGTGTTTGTGTGTGTGTGTGTGTGTGTGTATACAGTTCTGGGATTTATAGGTTGGAACCAGTTGGTAATTAGCTTAACAATGTCTGTGAAAGGAGCAGCCTGCTTTTTTCCAGATGGCAGTGTAATTCTCCTTCAGGGGAGAGACCAAAGAATGTCTGGGAAAGTGCTCTTCACTCTCCAGCTAGCCTCTCTTAGGATCAATTAGGATTTGATGAATAGAGTCTCCATCTGCTGCCAGCTGCGTTTTGAGGGAGAAAACACAAACACATATAAACTTTCTTTTCAATGTCTAGCTTGGATCAATTTGTATTGGATGTGCTTGTGCCAAAACAATACAAACTGTTAAGTTGGTATTTGTTATCTACACAAACAGGCTTACTTCAACTTGTTGGGTAGTTTGGGATTCAGTTGCAGACCTGTCAGCAGAAAAGACCCAGAATGGAAACCCTCTGGAGAGTTGTTTGGGAGAGAAGTGGTACAGCTGCCCCCAGGACCAGGCCTTGTGGTGGAATCTCTGGGTCTCTGTCAACTTGCCTCCAAACTATACTTATTTGTGATGTCCGTTTTGTCCAACTTAATAATATGATTTTTCAGTTTCCTGAGGTGACACGGACACTCTCACAAACTGGGCAACTTAAGGCAAGCAAAATGTTTGTATACCTGTGCTGCAGGAGTTTTCCTGTCCAATCACATTAGGGGAATGGGAGGCCTGTGATTGGACAGAGAAAAGGGAGGCAGAGCTAAAAGTGGTAGAGACAGAGAGCATCTTGGGATAAGAGACAGAAGATGGCTGCTGACATGATCCAGTCTCAAATAGCTATGATTTCACAATATTAGAAATATTGGGATAAAGCTATTATTATTATTATTTGACTATGGAATTGTTGTGTTAGTATCTTGTAAATTGTGATATTATTGATACATAAATCTGATTGGTTAATTAAGTTTTAAGAGTCTAGATTCTGTCTGGTTAGTGGGTCTTGTGATATGCAACCTTGAGGTTGGTGGTTCCATTTAGTTTCTGGAATTTGGGATCGCCAACTACATGGGTTTATGCTGAGGAAGAACTAGCAGGGCCAAGGACAAGTGAATGAAAGCTGGGTACACAGAAATCAAGTGCAGCAGGGGCTGGCTCCAGAGAGTTGGAGGTGGCAACAGGACCTCAGGAGCATAATCTGGCCCAGTGGAGAGGTTAGCAGATTCTTTTTTTTTTTTTTTAACTTTTATTGCATTATGATGAGAAAAGTTACATAATTTCAATTTATCTGAATTTGTTAACATTTAAAAACATATTTTAAGTAAATCAAATTAAATCACATTCTTGATTCCCTTTTGTACCTCCACTCCTCCCAGAGACCCTTCTTTAATACCTACAATATCTTTTTTTGTCATATTCCTTAAAATTTATAAAATATTATAAAAATAAAAATAAGTATTATAACAGTTGTTTGATATAAAACAACAATCAATTTAACAGTCTTATGTAGATGCTCATCTACAGCAATAGTGAAAATATATTTTTCTCAATATAAATTTTAGGGCTGGTGAGATGGCTCTGCGGGGAAGAGCACTGACTGCTCTTCAGAAGGTCATGAGTTCAATTCCCAGCAACCACCTGCAATGAGACCTGATGCCCCCTTCTGGTGCGTCTGAAGACAGCAAAAGTGTACCTACATATAATAAATAAATAAATCTTTAAAAAAATATATAAATTTTAAATAACTCCAAACATATTAACTGTATACTTCAAAATAATACATCACTACTAGTATTTTCTTAAATGAACATAAATATATAAAGTCTTTTTGTTTGTTTTGTATTTAATAGAGTTTAAAATCTTGGTTCTTACTGTGGTACAAGCCCAAAATAAGAACAATTTTTAGACATTGGATTTCATTGTAATAAGGCAGTACTTCAATGACCCTCACATCATCAAAGGATTTTACCTCCATCGTAGCTAAGCTGAGAGTTGATAGGTCTGCTGCAACAAGAAATGAATTGTAGGCTCGATTTTTGGATACAGACTTCCTGCTATGGTCAAAGCTATTTGACTTGAGTGAGTGACCTTATTCTCAGCCCACAGAGAACAGGTTATATTCATTTAAGAAATGGTGTAGGTATTAAGATGGTCTATCCATAAAGTCACTCATCAACTGTTTCAATGAACAATGGTTCTACTTGGAGGGTGGCACAGACATTAGGTGAGGGTTTTGGTTCTTTAGCTGTGATAATTTGGAAAAGCATTCATCTCAGAGAAAGAGTAACTTATAAAGTCCTCTTCTTCAAACTTGTTACAAGAGTTACAAACGTCAAGCAAAGCATTCAGTCTCACTCTTTGTTGTTCTCTTACAAGCAACCTCCTAGTTAATCGTCTGTTTCTTTTAGGTATATAAATACTTTTGAAATATATAAGCTGTTCTGAAAACCATAGTATAGTGTAAAAACATGAAATAAACAATACTACATACAGAGAGGCTGAGATATGAGAAGCAAGATTTCAAGACCCTTTGTTGTACATAACAAGACACTGTCACAAACAAGCTGACAGTGAATATAGATTGTACAATGTTGGACCTATTTCTACAATTACCAAATTAGAGAGATCATTAGATGACAATC
>NW_022196915.1:33776-51472 GCF_008632895.1 Mastomys coucha | reverse complement strand
GAGTGGGGCTTCCTCTGTGTGTTGTGGGACTGGCTGCAGAGCTGGCGTCCAAGGTCTGCTCAGGACACCAACCAGACAGACCGGAAGAAACCCGAGTCACTGGGCTGATGGAGTTCCTGTATGCCTGGTCCAGCTGGTCCTAGTTACTCCCAGTGTTGGGACAGATGTTGGTTCCTCCTCACCTCTGATTTTGGGTGTGTCAGAGTGCCTGGGAGTGGAGCTTCCTCTGGGTGTTCTGGGACTGGCTGCAGAGCTTGCGCTGAAAGTCTGCTCTGGATACTAGTCAGCAGATCCTTTTTAAACATTTCCTGCAACAGACCTGCACTGTTCTGGAAGTTAAGATGCTATGTGGTTGCTAGCAGGGCAGATGTTCATTGGAGTGTCTGGGGAGGAAATGCTCCTGTCTCTGCCTTTCTTTGATGGCTGCATTCCTCGACTTTAGGTATCTCTCTAATCTCTGTTACATAGGACTTTTCCTTTTATATGTCTGTCAAATTTTCTTTTGCTGCACATTTATCTGTCATTGTTCTGGGCTCAGCTTTTATTTTTACTTTGAGTTCATATTTTATTTCAGTTTGCCTTTTCTACTTTACACTGATAGAGTATCAGCCTCCGGGTGTGAGCTGGATAGCCAGGAAGAAAGACTGTTTGCTGTGGGATCGTGTTCACTATTCTAGGAGGTAGAACAGGAGCATACCATTTTGGAGAGTCCAACTTAAATCTACTATGGCAATTTTAAAATACTTCAATATGTGTGATTCTTAGTCTCATGCCAGCAAATCCAGTATTTGGTAGGTGAAGCAGAAGGATCACCATGAGTTTGAGGCCAGCCTTGTCTCCAGAGGGAGACTTATTTTACTTATTTAATGGGCATATGTGATAAAGTAACACAGCTTTTAAAAGGTTAGTCTTTTAGATATTACATTCTGACCGCAGTTTCCCTTCCTTCCTCTCTTCCCTGTCCCTTGCCCACTTTTCCTCCATTTTCCTTTAGAAAAGGACAGGCCTCTCAGGCATATCAGCTAAACATGGCATACTAAGTTACCAATAAAACCAGGCACTTCCCTCAAATTAAGTGTAATGTGACTCCTCCAGCTCCTACAATCCTTCCTCATCCTCTTCTGTGGGATTTCCCAAGCCCTGCCTAATGTTTGGCTGTGGGTCTGCATCTGCTCCCATCCATTGCTGGATGAAGCCTCTTTGATGATGGTTATAGTGGACTCCTTTCTATGAGTATAGCAGAATATCATTGGAATCATTTCACTGAATTTTTTTCCCAGTAGAGTTTGGTTGCATCCTCAGTCTCTGAGCTATTCAGGCTCTGGGTCCTGGCATCAGGGATGGGCTCCCTCTCATGACATGGCTCTCAAGTTGGACCAGTCATTGGTTGGGCACTCCCACAATTTCTGTTTCTGTTTACCCCAGCACGTCTTGCAGGCAGAAAAAATTGTAGGTCAAAGATTTTGTGGCTGACTTAGTGTCCCAATCCCTCTGCTGGAAGCCTGGCTACAGGAGATGGTCATTTCAGGCTCTACTTCAACCATTACTTGCAGTCTTAGCTAGGGTCACTCTTGTAGATTCCTGTGAGTTTCTATTGGACTAGGTTTCTACCTTGACCCTAAAATGTCCCACAAGTCCAGTTAGATCTCTCAGAACTCCCACCCTTCATCCCTGCCCTGGATTGATCCCTCCTATTCCCATTCCCACTTGCCTTGAGTTCACCAGTGATACCTAGTGCATATCCTTTTCTCAAGGAGATTCATGTGTCCCCCTTGAGACCTCCTTGTTGATTTTCTTTATCTGCTCCGCCCCTACAAATGGATTTTTTTTTTTTTTGTATTTTTGTAATTTAGTAGCTAAAGCTTTTCTCCCTCTTCCCTTGGTTTCAGCTCATTGAGTTTTTGCTCTAGTGTTATAGACTCTTTTAATCGATCACTAAATTCATAGCTCATCTGTGACACACCCGCAGTTTCAGCTCACATGCCAATTTTTTTAAAAATGTTTTTCAATCATAGTTTTAAAAGAAGTATTCTATACCTGTGTGCAAATACATGTGGGCATAAGGAGTATACATTATACATGGATCTGAGCCTCTGCTAATCTGTTCATCAAAATTGTTATCTGCCATTTCCAAACAGATTCATGTCAGCAGATACCTGCTCTGAATATTTGTTTGGTCTTTCTTAGTTCTTCCTTTTGGGGGCACCTATTAATCCTACTATCCTGTCTGCTTTAGGGTTGAGGTGTAGGTATAGTGGGTCTCTCTGAGGTGAGAATGCATCACCCATATCTGAGTTGGCCATCTAGTGATGCAGGCCATCAACTTGGTTGTGATAGCTGTTTGCTCTTGCAGTTCCAATAGTAAGGAAAGTTGTCCTATGTCTTGTCTGCTCCTTGACTGTCTTTAGCATCAGGCAGACATAGAGTCCCTTTGCTACTTCATTTCTGAGTCTCTGTTGTGGAGGGAAGACCCAGTGAACTTCATATCCCAGTGAGGAAATCTATTCATTTTCAAGCTCTAGGCTGTCCTGTGCTAGGCTCTAGGTACTTTTCTAGTTCAGAAAAGGAAAACTGCCAACTTTTCAATTACACTATCAGGTCCCTACCTAATTACACTATCAGGTCTCTACCTACGAACGTTCTGCAACATCTTTGAATTCCAACCAACCTGCTAATATACATATCCAATCACCATCAGCAGAAGTGCCCACTAGAATCCAGGCTTGGCCAGTCCTCCTGAGGCCTTCCTTCACTTTTGGGAGCTGTAACAATGCATAGTTAGAACCACCAGCCTTTTGCAAAAATAACTAATTCACAGCAGAAAGAAAGGCAAGGTGAAATGTTCCTATAGTGTTTTCTGTATTTAAAACTACATATGAAAATAAGTGCAATAAAAAATTGAATCCCCCAAAATATTTAAGATGTGAGGAGAGAGCTGCTATAAACTTTATAAGATATACTTGTAGGATCTGGGTGAATAAAGGATTCACAGACTATATTTTATTTGAACATAGGAACTATGAATTGCAAGAAGTTCTGTCCTATAGAGCCTGGCCCAAGTGAATGGATTAACTCATAAATAACCCTTGACCTGTTTCTAGGAAAATCCTGTTAGGCTGATCTGGGTAAGTTATTTCCCATGCACAATTTCTGTGTTGACCTTGTATGTCCTTAATTGCCATGTGGGTGGGGTGCTCTCTAATCCTCAGCTGCTTTCTACTTTGCAAAGCAGCCATAATAATTCTTATTACTTTACTGAAGCAAAGTAGAAATCTAACTGATAAGATATATCATGTGTAAAAGAATTGAAAGCCACATTTCTACTCATTGAATCAAGGAAGTCTTGAATCACACAGTCTCAGGAGCTGATGACAGAGAAGCTGTGGACTGGGACACATGCATAGGAGTTTGCATTCAGTACTGTTACCTACTACTCTTGATCCACCCTTACCCTGATTCATCTATAATAAACAAATTACCTACAGTTGGAAAAAGTAAAATGATCTCTTCTGGATTAGAATTACCTAGGAATGTTAACAACAATTCATTTGTGAGCTTATCATCTCCACTTTCTGTGCTGGCTTTAAATAAGAAACCCTGTCAGGTTTATTGTCTTTTTTAACATTATTTTTTAAATAAAACCACTTTATTCTGACTGACTCAACAAATAAAAACATCACACAACTAGCTATGGAAGCCATTCAAATACCAATGTCACTTTTAAAGATTAATCCTTTATTTTTTTTGCAATAGTATCTGTAAATACTTCAAAGGCTATGTAAGATATTCCTCTTTTAAGTGAATGGTTTTATTTAGTAATGCACAATGTTAATTGCATAGTGTCTTACAGTCTTTTATTATAGTGCCCCTTTCCCAAGGAAATGAGAGCAATAGCTATGTATCAGTACAGAAGTCCTCCGGTAGAACTATGCATTTCATTCTACTTCACAAAATTAGCTTACACCAACAAGCCATCGCAGGATGGCAAAAGGGCAAGGCTATGGCACATGTGTCTTTTTTGATCTCTGATATTATTGTTACCTATACACATGACTATCAAACCAGCCTAGATAACCCCAAAACAAATTTAGTTTGTATCTGTTGCAGTGAAAATAGCATTAGTTATACCCACTTGGGCTAGAGAGAGAGCTCAGTGGTTAAGAGCTCTGGCTTCTCTAAGAGAGGACTGAGGTTCAATTCCCACTACCCACATGGTAGCTAAGAACTTCTCAGGGGGATTGATGCCCTCTTCTGTCCTCTGCAGGTACTGCATACCCATGGTGCTCAGACACACATTTGGGCACACTCATACAAGTAAAAAAGAAATAAAATCTCTAAAAACATTTAAACATACTCATCTATTTGACTGGAGGCAGGCTTGAGGACACAATCAACTGAGCTCTCCACATCCCTCATCCTTTCAATTTTAAAAAGTAGCCATGGTTCCATAAAGTGGTTAGCAAAAGTGCTTAACCCATAGGCTTTGAGAACTGTCATCAGTTGCATTTATGTTAATAATAACTAATTGCTGCAACTGTTGCAGCTATTAGCTGTGTGCTTTCCAGCTTCTTAGCCGACACTGGATCATTAAACACTTCCCTTCTGCATCTCCATTCGTCCTTTTCTACACAGAGTTGAGGTGTAATCAAACCCGGAGAAATAACATACACACTGCAATAAGCCTTCCCCTTACCCGATTTCCAAAGTCAAGGCTAGCAAGGCTTAGGGATAAAGGTTTGCTGGAATCACAAAGCCTCATTCATCATGAGCCTTTTCCAGTTAGGGCTCTAGACACTGAAAAGTGGCTGACGGCACACATGAAACTAAATTCATCATGAGCCTTTTCCAGTTAGGGCTCTAGACACTGAAAAGTGGCTGACAGCACACGTGAAACTAATCGGGGGAAAAACCCAAAGCCACTGTGTAAGAAATATCAGTCTGGGCTGCAGGCCTGAACTCCTCCATTATTTATTGATTATCATTTCCTTCACATAATAACTTCATGTTCATGCTTGGCACATGAAGAACCCTTCCTAAGTACAGGTGGAACAAACAAAGAAAAGCTATACATTACCTCATCAGAGGCTGAAAGGATGATCTATGGTTTGAATTTAAGATATCCCCACAGCTGGGCAGTGGTGGCACACACCTTTAATCTCAGATCTCAGCACTTGGAAGGCAGAGGCAGGCAGATTTCTGAGTTCGAGGCCAGTCTGGCCTACAGAGTGAGTTCCAGGAAAGCCAGGGCTACACAGAGAAACCCTGTCTTGAAAAACAAAACAAAACAAGACAAACAAACAAACAAAATCTCCACAGACACATGTGCTTGAACACTTGGTCCCCAGGAGATGGTGCTGCTTTGGGAGGTTGTAGAACTTTTGAGGTGGGAGGCCAGTTCGTAGAAGTAAGTCATTGGGAGTGGGACTTTGAGTGTTACAGCCTAGCCTACTTCTGACCTGAGCTATCGATTTCCTGGAGTCGGTGGCAATGAGAGATGCTGCTGCTCTAAGTTCCAGTATACAGACCAGCCCATTCCACTCCTTCCTTACATTCTCTGAAACTGGGATGCAAATAAACTACCATCAGGTATTTTGTCAGAGTGATGAGAAAAGCAATTGATAGAGTGGCCTGGATGCTCTTTTTGGATTTAAAACCCAATTAGTTTTCAGTTCTCCCCACGATACTGCAATTATAGTCTTTACACATTGGCATGTATTTCCATTGTAGAGTTGCCAAATGCCTAGTAGAGATGCTCTGCACCTGCTTCATAGCAGACATTACTAATGGATCCTGGCATCTCTTTTCACTGAGAATGGAAGTACCCATGGTACTCATGGAGATGTATAATGTAGAATGCTTTCAAGGAGAGGTTTGCTTGTGAGGACCAAGGAGTGTCGGTAGCTGAGAGTCAAGCTATTATACATGGAGGTCAACTTTAGCTGCACTGGAGTCTCCAACCGAAACTCATCCTTTGCTGTGTCCACTTCCCACTCTGGGTAGCCAGGCCCATTGTGCATTGAGCTTGCCTGGAGGGACGGAAGCTTAGCAGGGCCTAGGTGGGTGGATGCAAAGCAGGATCTCAATGGGTTCTCAGGCAATGAACACACCCGGGAACAGCTTTGAAGAACTTGTTCATTTACCCAGGGAATGGGTATGGAAAGGGGTATTTATGTCCCTGGTGAGGTGGGCAGGGTCTCTGGGACAAGGTTTGTATGGCTATGTACCATTGGCCAGTGTAGGAATGTTGGAAGATGCTTCATACTCAGGGGTTATAGGTTCAGGGGGAGAAAAATATTATAAGGTCAAACAATTAGTGAAGCCTGATAACTGTCAGAGTGATGAATTCTTACTAGGGTTGATGGTGGGACAGATGGCTTTATGGTACCTGGTTGAGATGGTGGAGGTAGCCATCCATCTGACATCCTCATGTTTGAGGTATCCGGGGTTGAAGCTCCCTTGATCCTTCCTTTGGAACTCTGGGCCATTACGGTCCCACAGTACCTTCTCTGGCTCAGTCCTCCTCCGGAGAGTCTGAGCCAGGGTGATAACTAGGAGAGGGCACTTATAAAGACCCAGGTACTCTGAGCCACTCTGAGCTAGCTCTTTAGGGAAACACTGGCTCCACTGTCCAGGTTGGTGGAGACTGTACCAGATTTGCACTGCGTTCTCCACCCCAGTCCTGTCTAATCCTAGCTCTCCCCCTTGTATTCTTAGGTGTTGATAAACACCTCATACCTTAACCCCTAATTCCAGGTGCCTTCAGAAAGGCCAAACTAGAAGTCACTGCTTACAGACTGGAGCTGGCACATAGAATTAGCATGCTTTCCATGCCATCCAAATGTGGATGCTAGCATTGCATGCTATAACCAAGAAAAGAGAACATTTAAAGACTGTTTTGGCCTGCTGGCTGTGGAAGATGCAGCCCTGTGTCAGTTTGTTAGGTCTTTCTATAACAACAAAATTTAAAAAAAAAATGCATCTTCCAAGCTTCTAAAGGATTTCCACCATTATCACACACACAAGGTTTCTAAACCTTGGTGCTAAACATTGGGCAGACTTGCTTTGTCCTATGTATCATCAGACACTCACCAGTATTCCTAGCATCTACTTACTACATGCCAACTATACCCTATGTTTCTAGACCTTGCCAGATGTCTCCCAGAGAGGAAATATATCTACCCAGTTGAGAACCACAGGTTTAAGTGTTCTGCTGGGGGAGGTAATTTCCAGGAAAAGAAAACCAAACTCTTGGAATGTTTTGAAATATTCCTTTTTTCATAATTCAAAATCCTAGTCAAGGATCTTTTCTTGGAAAAGGGAACAATAGCTCCTTGAATTAATCATCAAATAGATAGGAAGTTTGATTATGCTTCGAATATGTCTCCCAATTAAGAGGTCTAATTTCTAAGGAGGCCGCTGGCAGGTGTCTGAAATCTCAGGGCCTGTTTTTGCCTCTGACTGGGTCCTTAGGAAGGGCATTTCACCCCCACACAATCTGCAGGATGGTGATGGCTTCTGCTTTTCCAACTAGGAGAGCTACATTCCTCATTCTGGTGAGAGAACTGGGAACTGGTTTTCCTGTATTCCAGGACGAATTTGAACTTGAAGGAGTCTACAGTCCTTCACGTACAAGCTAAAGAAACAGGGAGTTTCTGAGGAACTTTCAAAAACATTAACATTTACAGTTGTTTTTTTTTTTTTGGAATATTTAGAATCAGATGAATTAATGCAAGTGTATGCACTCAAAGTTTTCTTTTGACATCTTGTTTTATTTACTTTTAATTTTTATTGCAATTATTTATTTGTGTGTGGTATGTATGTGTGTCAGAGGGTAACTTATGGAAGTTCTCTCCTTCCAACTCATAGATTCCAGGAATCACATGTAAATGTATGACTTGGAAGCAAGTGCTTTTACCCACTGAACTATCTCTCAGGCCTTCTTGAGTAAGTTTTCATATAGTATATATTCACTGAAGAACATTCAAAATTACAGATGGCTGGCTGTGGTAGCGCATGCTGGTAATCCCAGTACTTGGGTTACTTAGATACTTGCCACTCTGGTAATCCCAGGAGCAAGGGGTTTTAGTTGAAGGCCAGCCTAGCCTATATGAAACCGTCTCAAAAAAAAAATTCAAGGGCTAGAGCTGAGCTGTAACCCCAGTTATAGTTACTCAGTTGGAAGAGTGCTGTCTAGAACACATGAAGCCCTGGGTATAACAAGATGAAGGGAGAGAACTGACTCGACAAGTTTTCCTTTGACTTCCACATGCATGTGTGCACATGCAGGTATGCACAAGGAGTGTGTACACACACGTCAATGATTTTTAAAATTCAGGACCTGAGGATGTGGTTCAATGGTAGCATATTTGTATAGCTTGAGGAAGGCTCAAGGTTTGATCACTAGCCCCCCAATAAGAATAAAAATAAAAAGGAAATAATAACAAAAAGAAAAACTATATATCAGCTAGAACTAGAGAAATTAAAAATTATTTGCATTATTCCCACTTAATGCTAAATATGCAGTCAATATTTTAAAAAGTAATTTTTTGAAGTTCTCTTCTATATGTTAAAATTATTATTTGTGATATAAATGGGATCATATTGAGATAGCTTTCAATTCTGTTTTAGTTGGCTGTCTGTGAAAAGTAGAATTAGTTCTTTCTTTCTCTCCTTCCCTCTCTTGCTCTCATCTCTGACTAACTTCACTCTGAAAGGGATGTCTCAGAAAGCAAGAATTACTGTTCAAATTCTTGGCTGGCAGCCCTGTCATCCTTCCTCATGTTAGGGATAGAAGGCTAGCTACAATGATCTTTGCAGATTCTCCTGGAAAAATTGAAGGTGGCCCTGGGAGAAAATCTCTCCTGATCATATAATAGCTACAGTAGAGCTTAGAGCCTTGAAATAGCATCCACAGGCGTTGGCTCCTGGCCTGTGAATGCAGCTTATATCGCTTCAATCAATCTACAGGATTTACAAGGTAATAGAAAACGTTTCCCATAAAAATCAAACTTTTTTTTTTATCTCCCAAAGTAGTTTTTAATAAAATTTTTTTTGGTTGATCTTTGAAAGAATGTTTTTCTTTAGAGGAGCAGATTGACCTGTAGGAGGCTTATAAGGAGTTTCTGGATGGTTCTAGGGCAATATGGCCTCATTCATATGCTGGCAGTTGATAACCAGAAGTGATCCATTCAAGTGACCTTGAACCAGTTGCTTCCTTTCTCTATACTTTCATATTTTTCCTTAGTAAAATATTGTTTTATTTATTAATAAAAACAAATTGCCACGAGTAGCCCAAGATGGCCTTGAACTTGTGATATTTGTGCCTCAGCTTCATGCATGTGACAATTACAGGTAGATACTACCATACTTGGGTCATATACTGTTTTAAAGAAATCCCAACCAAATAAGATAAATTCTGATTTGAAACATAGAAAACTTGCAGGATTTGAGCCATATTCTTTGTGGTTAAAGTACTCAGTGGTGCTTGTCTGCATTGCATGCTGTCTAGTTTGTTTTGTTCAACTTGACATAGCTAGAGTCATCTGGGTGGAAGGAACATCAATTGAGAAATTGTCAGTATCAGATTGACCTGTAGGTAACTCCATTGGGATATTTCCTTTATTGTTGAGGGCTATAGGAGGCCTAAGCACACTGTAGGCAGTGCTACCCCTGCGAATGTGGTTCTGGGTTATATAAGAAAGGTAGCTGAGCACATCTTGGAGAGCAAGCCAGTAAGCAGCATTCCTCTATGGCCTTTGTTTTGGTTCTTGCCTCGAGTATCTGTTCTAACTTCCCTTTATGATGGACTATAAGCTGTAAGCTGAAATAATCTTTTCCTCCCTAAGTTGATTTTGGTAATCATGTTTTAGCAATAGAAAGCAAATTAGGATAGGTGCAGTTCGAAAGCAATTCTCATCTACATTCCTGGTTTTCATTCGGTGAGTCAATTTCCATGTCTTACATCATAATGCTTATGAATAAGTCCAAGTACTCCCTTCCACCATCCCTCTTGTTAACTGTGCTCATCCTTCACAGTCAAAAAAATCCTGATATACCACTCACAGATACCTAAACATTCATTCTTAGTCCTTTCTCTTTCTCTTTCTTAACATTGCCAGGTAAGCATAACTATTAACTAAGGAAGACTCATTTAAAGCAAAATGCAAGAAATTTGAGGTTAGAATAGAATATATATTCATCTCCCAAGCAACTAATGAAGAGAGCTGTAATTTTGGAACCAGTTGTAATCCTGATCTTCTACCAGAAAATGAAGCATCTTTGTGTGGCTCATATATTATGAAGACATTGTTCTTTATACACATTAACTGGGTGTCTATTCTAGAGACCTGCAGACTTTCCCTGTCATAGATCAAGTAGTAGACACAAAGCTTAACTGTCATCTTTATATCACTTCAGTAGCTTTGCCAGTATAGTTTGGAAGAGGACATAGGAGGTGCATAGACAAGGGCCAGTGGCTATATTTTAAAGCTGTACACATGGATACTGGCGAATGAGCTCCATATCATGGAATAGCATTACTCTTTTTCTCTTAACAATTTCAAAATATGAACACCATATGTAGCTCGTGGGCCAGATCCAGCATACTAGATAATTTATCTGACCCTAGTTTAAGCTCTACCAAGCACTATTAACAAATGGGCCTGGCAGTTACCTTCACCAGGTTTTCATGTGGTTCTTGGGGTTATGCAAGCTGGAGTATGCACATACATGCACACACACACATGCACACATGTGTCTATATTCAAAACCAGGGGAAATCTTGAGTTTGAACCATCTTTTTACTATAGAAACAATATGACAAATATGAAACTAACACTGCTGAGTGACTGAGATGATGATGACAAGATAGATATGCAAGAACAAAACTTCTTGAATTTAGAGATTTTCAATATAGAGAGCACTGGTTTCATTAGGAAAATGAAGTCACTTAAAAAGTAACACAGCTGCAAGAGTAAATCTGTACCTGAGGCTTCATTCTATTCTCTATCTTCCAATGGCAAGGCATTATAGTGGAATGACCTACACTATTCTTAAAAACTTGATTGTGTATATTAGATGTCCACATCTCAGGACATTTTCATACAAGTGTACATTATACCCTGAGCAAATCCCCCCATGTCCTTTACCTTGACTTTCTTCTACATTCCTCCAAAACCTAACATGATCACATGATCAGTTCTTCACAGCAACAGTTGCTTCTCTCTCTCTCTCTCTCTCTCTCTCTCTTCCTCTCTCTCTCTCCCTCTCTCTTTTTGTATCAATGGTTGTATACTTTTTCTATTGCTCTGCTGAAATACCATGACCAAGGCACCTTAGAGAAGGAAGTGCTATTTGGATTGATGGTTCTAGAGGGAAGAGAGTCCAGCATGGTGAGGAAGCACTGTGGCAGGAACAGGAAGCTGAAAGAGCACACCTTGTACTGAAAACACAATGCAGAGACAGCAAGCTGGAAGCAGGGTGAGCTATCAACTCTCAAAGCCTTCCCTTAAGGCATGTGTCCTTAAGCAAGGCTATATCTCATAAACCTCCCCAAATAGTGCCATAAACTAGGGACCAGGTTTTCAAAGACATGCACCTATATGAGACATTCTTCCTTTAAACCACCACAGTGATGACATTTTCCTTTAGACTGTTAGCCTTCTCCATTTGTCTGATATCTTTCTTTACTAGTCTTCTTTGTGTGTTTGTGTTTGTGTGTGTGTGTGCTGCGCATGTGTGTGTGTTTTCTTCTTGTTTCTTCCTATAATGAAAAACTCAGGAGTCAAAGTGGAAGTAGCAGTATGGCAACCTGTCACACCTGCAGATGAGACTCAGGTGAAATGTGCACGTCACATACCTCAAAATGGAAATGTGCTAATATAACAATAAAAATGGTGGAAAACTACCCAAACATCCTGTGAATGTGGCCTCCCTGGAAGCTCAAAGTGGAAACATATTTGAAGAGACAGAGGAAAATAAGAAAGTTAAAGACATCCCTTCACCCCCATCTAACATGTTGACCAATGTCAAAGTGGTGCCACAGCCTCCTGTTCTAAAGAGAAAAATGACAAATGACGTAGGGTGTGATATTAAAACAGCAAAACCCAAAGAAAGCCTTGAGGCTCCTGAGGAAACAGGAGGCAGTGTGCAAAGCCAGCAGACAAAGCAGAGGACAATGTTGTGTCCAGGCTGCCCCAAGGAATGACAGGTGTTTCTGAGGACACCTCATTTGTCACCCTGTCTGATCTCATCAAGGAAAACACTTTGAAGGCTATAAAAGTCTCCAAGAACATGACCAAAATCTAGGACAAAAGTATCAGGCTATTTTGGGAGGCAGGGATCTATCAAGTGCAGAACAGAGTGTGGCAAACCTTACCTCACTTTTCTAATCCCTATGATTAAAAGTTCCTGCACAGGAATGTAACAGCAGTGCTGACTGGTAGCCATGCAGACCTTTGGATTCTCAAGTTGCTAATGACACACCATGTTCACACATAGAACTCATCATGGACATCAGTAAAAGGGCTGGTAAAGCAGACAAGTTTGCAAATGGAATCAACATCCCAGGTGCAATCTGGCCAGCCCCTGAATAACATGCAGAACACCCTAGGGGTTATGTGCAAAGCCTAGAGTGTCTGTTTATTGATAGGACTGTATCTTGGATTCTGGGTTTGAAAAGGAAATTAAAGCAAATAACTAAACGTTTGTCAACACACAGTCACACATTGATTCTCTTGCCGCACATATAGTGGAAAGTTGTAGGTTTTATAAGAAATTCTCAAAAAAAAAAAGAAAAAAGAAGCTTGTTGTATGTAATTGTTGATGATAATGAAGACACACATGTGCAAGTGCGTGTGTGTGTGTGTGTGTGTGTGTGTGTGTGTGTGTGTGTGTGTGTGCTCTATGCATGGGTTTTTCATGTGAGGGACTTAAATTTGTCTCAGGAGCTCTCTGTCTTTGAGTTTCAAAGTGCCTCCTCTAGTTAACCTGATTGTGAACAGAAGCAAAAGCAAGCACCAATCCCTACTCTGGAAATCTCTTCCCTCAAGAAACCTCTGTATGAACCTGTCTCCTGATGAGTTCTGAAGGGAGGGTAGCCAGCCCGAACATGGCAAGCATGGCTTTTGTAGACCTTGTCCTTCTCCATTCCCTCTGTGTTGCTAAAAACCATTAGATTATACTCTTATAGCTAATCCTCAGGGCCAATTTCCTTATTTGGCCACTTCATCCTCCTGAGACTGACTACCAAGGTCCACCTATCAAGGCATTCAAGTCTAGTAATCAAAAGCTGTGGTCTTCTTTGGCTCCTGACTGCCAGCATACAGAGCTACATGTAAGACCACTTACAATCTATAGCAGGAAGGAGAGGTCCTTCTACCTGAATGAATGTCCCATTTTCTTTAAACAGGAACTTTTGTGTCTGTTCAAATCTTTCTGGTCTTTTTTCTTCATGATCCACAAAATACATCATGTTGTTTTAATAGCCTCTTTTGCATCTCTCCTTTCTGGTATGTGGAGAGTTTTACAGCTTGAACTTTGTCAGATGCTCTTGCTAACTGACTTATACTGAGCAGGTGGGGGATGGTGTGAAAGAAAACAAAAAACAACCCCACCCCTTCTCCAGCTGTGCAGTTCCCCTTGGAACTATTTTCTCTGAATTGAAACACACCCTTTGGAGGGAACCTGGGGAAGTAAACAGGATTCCCCCACCCCCCCCACCCCCCCACCAAGAAAGAAAAATAGCTCTCCCAGTGCCTTCGCTGCCAGCAAGTTGTTCTGGAGCTTTGGAGATCCAGCTTTCGAGAGTCTTCACCCATGCTGGGCTGACTTTCTGATGATGTAGCTGCCTTAGGGACACCCTTGTTCCAGGAAGTCATTCCAGTAAGCACATTGGCTTACCAAAGTACACTTGTGTGGAATCCTTTTTTTTTTTTTTTTTTTTTTTTTTTTTTTTTTTTTTTTTTTGGTCTGTCAGTGCCTTGTCTCAGATGAGTGGACGTCTGTTGATATTTTCCTAGAAAAGTTGCAGAACATCATTACTGGATTTTTTGAGCTAAGGTTCGTGTTCTGATGGCATAAATAAATATATAATTCTTCCAATGGAAACAATCTTCCACCTGCTTTTCACTTTGGCTATGTCCCTGACCAGAATGATCTTTTGAGACTCCAGAATTTCTTTTCCTTTTATTCTAATAGAGTTCTTTCATTAGTAAATATTTAAAAGAGCTGGAAGAGGCTGCTAATGGACAGTGAGTAGCCTTGTTCTACAAATACTGGGGATCTGGCAGGAGGGTGGAAGATGAGTTCTCACAGAGAGTACATGATATAATTGAATAGAAAAACAATTACTATGCTATTAACCATAGCTCACACACCTGGAGCACTTAGTTTGCCCAAGGCTCAGGCAAAGAATTCTGCACATCTGCTCTCGCCAAACCCACACTACTCTGCCAACTGGGAGTCATCTTTGCCCCTTTGCCAGATAAGGACATTGAAGCTTAAGGAGAAGCAGAGACCTGATTGTGAGATACAGGAGATCTGAGAGCCCAGACATAAGACAGTTGTGTGCTCCAAAGAAACAAGATCTCATTTCTTCACAGATAAAACAGGAAGGAAACTTCAACATAGACATGAAGTTCATATGTTTTTTGTAAGGAGGATGTTAGCAGTTTGTCTAAGCTCCCAAAGTCACCTGGCAAGAGCCAGGTGTGTCTGACTCACTATAAAAGGGGCTGCTTGCCCTCTCCTCTCTCTCTTGCTCTTGCCTTGCTCACCTCTGTTCTCTCGCCCCTTCCTCCCTCTTTCCCCATTCCCTTCCCCCATTTCTCTTCACATGCTCATGACTGGCCTTTATTGCTCTTCTCTCTCTCTCTCTCTCTCTCTCTCTCTCTCTCTCTCTCTCTCTCTCTCTCTTTCTCTCTCTCTCTCTCTCTCTTCCTTTCTCTGTCTTTACTACCCTCTTAACTCCCCTTCCCATGCACTGAATAAAGTCTGTTCTAACTATACTGTCATATGGCTGGTCCCTCAAGGGGAAGGGATGCCTCAGCAAGGGCCCATGGAGGCATCCCCTTCCCTCATAACTTAACACACATTCACCAAAACATATTCTGTCTCCCTTTATCTTTTCATAAACACAACAGAAGGAAACCTCGAGAGCATGTTTGGAAATAAAATTTTAAACTCTGTCCTTTACTGTATAATTATTTACTGAATCTAGCTTACGTGCCAAGGTCTAGAATGGGTGCATGGCCTGAAATGGTTTGCAGGCCTTAGAATCTAGTTTGGGAAATAGATAGTGAGTATACACTGATGATAGGAGGAAAATGGCTCCAGCACTGGGAGAGCACCTGAACACACAGTGCCAGAGCAGGATGCACAGAGAGCAGGACTTTTCTGAGGGTGAAAAATTTCGATTTAGTTCAGCATTATTGAAACATAATTGACAAAAACTTCTTCCTTGTGAAAGGCTGGAGAATATTAGCATTTAAAATGAGGGCATTTAATACAAATGTATGGTGTATAACCTTTACCTAAAAGGACATGGAGAGCCACTGTAGCCAGCCAGAAATATAAAATAGCCAGTTACAAGAACTCAGAGCCTCAGGGCTCTGGTTCCCGATACCTGCCCCTCCTGAATGATCCACAATGAGGGCAGAACTAGGAATGAAGGTCTACTGGTTTACGAGGCTCTCCACCCTGCCAACCAGTAGATGAAGATTTCATTCCTAGAATGAATGTGTTCCCCTTCCTAACTGAATACCTTGGGTCAGGTCCCTCTGAAAGTTTCCACTGTTTATGTTCTGTTTCCTTGGTAACCCTCTCCCTGCCCCCAACTTGTGGGTTAAATACCCCAAACTTCTTGTGTTCGAACACTGGCCAGCAAGGTCATGAGATCGACCCGGTACCGGTATCCCCAATAAACCTCATGTGATTGCAGCAAGTTCGGTCTCTCCTGAGTCATTGGGTGGTCGCGTCATCGCGAGACATGAATAAGGATCTCCCCAGTTCTGGGGGTCTTTCACTTGTTCAAAGTGTGCAGTGTGATGTTTTGATCTCCAGATACTGTTTGAAGTCACAGCCCACAGAAGCTCATTATTAGTTACCACTTCAGATAGTTACTTAGTTTTTCTTGGTAAACAAACAGACAAACAACTACTACAAAACCTTGCCTACTTTCCTGACAAATTTCAAGTACATAGACTACTATCCTTAACTATAATCCCCATCTTTGGTCAGTGCTCTATAGCCTGTTTAAATTATAACTGAAAGTTTCTAATCTTAGACCACAATTTCCCATTTCCTCTGCCCCCTGTCTTAATATATACTCATTTTCTATTGTCTATGTGAGTTTGTTTTTTTAAACTAAACCAGGTCATGTGGTATTTGTGTTTATTTATTTATTTTTTAAACTTTTATTGCATTATGATGAGAAAAGTTACATGATTTCAATTTATCTGAGTTTGTTAACATTTAAAAACATATTTTAAGTAAATAGAATTGAATCACATTCTTGTTTCCCTTTTGTACCACCGCTCCTCCAAGAGACCCCCATTCAATACCTACAATATCTTTTTTGTCATATTCCTTAAAATTTATAAAATATTATAACAATAAAAATAAGTATTATAAAAGTTGTTTGATATAAAACAACAATCAATTTAACAGTCTTATGTAGGTGCTCATCTACAGCAATAGTGAAAATATATTTTTCTCAATATAAATTTTAAATAACTCCAAACATATTAACTGTATACTTAAAAAATAATACATCACTACTAGTATTTTCTTAAATGAACATGAATATATAAAGTCTTTTTGTTTGTTTTGTATTTAGTAGAGTTTAAAATCTTGGCTCTTAGTTAGACTCCAGAGAATCAAATAACCCTATTAAAAAATGGGGTACAGAGCTAAACAAAGAATTCTCAATTGAGGAACACCGAATGGCTGAGAAGCACCTAAAGAAATGTTCAATGTTCAATGGGGAAGGGGGAGGCAACAGGGGTTTGTTTTTGTTGTTTTTGTTTGTTTCTTTGTTTTTTGGAGGGGAAACTGGGAATGGAGAAATTTACATGTAAATAAAGAAAATAATAAAAAAAAATAATAAAATAAAATCTTGGCTCTTACTGTGGTACAAGCCCAAAATAAGAACAACTTTTAGACATTGGATTTCATTGTAATAAGGCTATACTTAATAATAATAATAATAATAATAATAATAATAATAATAATAAGGCTGTACAACGACCCTCACATCATCAAAGGATTTTACCTCCATCATAGCTAAGCTGAGAGTTAACAGTTCTGTTGCGCCAAGGAATGAATTGTAGGCACGATTTTTGGATACAGACTTCCTGTATCAAAAATGCTTATGGTCAAAGCTATTTGACTTGAGTGAGTGACTTCATTCTCAGCCCACAGAGAACAGGTTACATTCATTTAAGAAATGGTGTAGGTATTAAGATGGTCTATCCATAAAGTCATTCACCAACTGTTTCAATGAACAATGGTTCTGCTTGGAGGGTTGCACAGACATTAGGTGAGGGTAAGAATCTGGTTCATTAGCTGTGATAATTTGGAAAAGCATTTATCTCAGAGAATGAATAACTTATAAAGTCCTCTTCAAACTAGATACAATAGTTACAAACATCAAGCAAAGCATTCAGTCTCACTCTTTGTTATTCTCTTACAAGCCACCT
>NW_022196915.1:31586-33265 GCF_008632895.1 Mastomys coucha | reverse complement strand
AAGTTTTCTTCTATAATTTTGTTGAAGATATTTACTGGCCCATTACACTGGGAGTCTTCACTCTCTTCCATACCTATTATCCTTAGGTTTGGTCTTCACATTGCAGCCTGGAGTTCCTCGATGTTTTTTGTTAGGAGCTTTTTGCTTTTTGCATTTTCTTTGACTGTTGTGTCAATGTTTTCTAAGGTGTCTTCTGCCCCTGAGATTCTCTCTTCTATCTCTTGCATTCTGTTGGTGATGCTTGCATCTATGGCTCCTGATGTCTTTCCTAGGTTTTGTATCTCCAGGGTTGTCTCTTTTTCTGATTTCTTTATTGTTTCTATTTCCATTTTTAGATTCTGGATGGTTCTGCTCATTTCCTTCACCTGTTTGATTGTGTTTTCCTGTAGTTCTTTAAGGGATTTTTGTGTTTCCTCTTTAAGAGCTTCTAGCACTTTACCTGCGTTCTCCTGTATTTTTGAGGATGCTATTTATGTCTTTCTTAAAGTCCTGTATCATCATCATGATAAGTGATTTTATATCTGAATCTTGCTTTTCTGGTGTGATGGTGTGTCCAGGACTTGGTATGGTGGAATAATTGGGTTCTGATGATGGCAAGTAACCTTGGTTTGTGTTGTTTATTTTCTTATGCTTGCCCCCTCCCCTCTCCCCTCCATCATGTTAACTCTAGTGCTACCTGCCCTTGCTAAATCTGACTGGAGCCTGTCCTTCCTGTGATCCTGGTTGTGTCAGAACTCCTCAGAGTCAAGCTGTCTCTGTGATCCTGTGAATCTTGGATCCTGTGATCCTGGGCTTGTTAGATCACCTGGGAGTGTGGCTTTCTCTGTGTGTTGTGGGACTGGCTGCAGAGCTTGTGCCCAAGGTCTGCTCAGAACACTAATCCAGACAGACGGGAAGGAACCCGAGTCACTCGGCTGGCGGCTGGAGGCTGGCAGAGTTTCTGTGTGGCTGGTCCTGCTAGTCCCAGTTACTCTCATTGTTGGGAGAGATGTTGGTTCCTGCTCACTTCTGATCCTGGCTTCATCAGAATGCCTGGGAGTGGAGCTTCCTCTGGGTGTTGTGGGACTGGCTGCAGAGCTTGAGCCCAAGATCTGCTCTGGACCCCAGCCCAGACAGACTGGAAGGAGCCCCGGTACTTGTGTTCTTATGCCAGGCTTATTTCACTTAGAACAATGTCCTCCAAAGGAATCAAGGTATGTGTAAATGGCTTGATCACTTTGGAAGGTTGGATAATATTTGATTGCACATATGTGTACATGTCTCAATGCATATGAGTGCATGTGTGAGCACACATAAACACACACAATTTCATTTATCTGTTTATTAATTAATAGGTTATTTTCATGTCTTGGCTACTGTGAATGAAGTTGTAATTAACACAGAACAAAGATATCTCTTAGATATTCTGATATATTTGTATGTAAATAATTACATGTGTGTATATATATGCACACATGTATGCATACATGTATATACATGTATGCACAGGATATTTTTGTGCACCTAACTCCATGATAAACCACTTGCATAAAGTACTTAATTATTTACTTAAAACTGAGTAATATTCCCATTATTATTCTACTTTACAAGTGGGAAAAATAACGTATTGTATTGGGGACCAAATGACACTTGGCTGAACCTGCCCCAGCTGGCTCTGTATTGCTGAGATAAACATCCTG
>NW_022196915.1:28108-30050 GCF_008632895.1 Mastomys coucha | reverse complement strand
GGCCTCGAACTCAGAAATTCGCCTGTCTCTGCCTCCCAAGTGCTGGGATTAAAGGCGTGCGCCACCACCGCCCAGCTTCTACCTTCTTTCTTAGACATGAAGATTCGCCTCATCTCCCAAATTCAGGAACTTACTGAGATTCTTCAACTCCAAGAACGCTTTTCTCACCTTTCAACTCTCTGCTCTTCCTCCTCTAACGCTCATCCCTGTCTCTCACAGCGCCCCTCAGTCCACTTGACTTTTCCTGTCACTCGTTCTCAGACTACTCGAGAGCCCGCTCCGGCCTCTAGTCCTCGTCCGCCTCAACCGTCTGTCACTTGGTCCGCCACACGCCCATCTGCCCCAGCCTCTGCTCCTTCTTCTACCCCTTCTCGCCTTCCTTCTTCCTCTGCACCTCTGCGGTCCACACGCAAAGACCCCCCCTCCTACTCATGTACACTCTGATTCGGAGGCCGAACAGTCTGCTAGCGACCTTGAACTTGATAATGAAAATGAAAGTGAGACCGATGACTTAGTTCCCGTCCCCACGGTCTATCACCGGCTCCCATTCAAAAAATTGGAAAAACTCAATTCTGCTGTCGGAAAGAAACTATGGCCCAAATGCCCCCTTCACCCTCTCCCTATTAGAGAGTATCAGTGGTGATGGCTACCTTACACCAAACGAGTGGCTTTCTGTTACTTAGTCTGCTCTGACTCGGGGCCAGTTCCTCACTTGTCGTGCTGATTGGGCTGATCGTTGCCGTTCCTTGGCTCACGCCAACAGCCAGAATAGCTATGCCTCCACCAGATGGTGAACACTAGACAAACTTCTTGGCCAAGGCAAATATGCCTCTGATGAAAAACAAAGAGGCTTTTCAATTAGGACTTTTGGCACAGTCCGTCTCTGCCGCCATTGCCGCCTGGAGGGCAATTCCTACCCAGGGATCTGTTCTCTCTCCCTTGACTATAAAATTGTCCAGGGAGCCCAAGAAAACTATCGTGATTTCGTAGCGCGCCTCCTTGAAGCTGCTGAGAGATCTCTTGGCCCAGGTCAAAATGAAAATAAATTGCTAAATCAGCTCGCTTATGAGAATGCCAACTTTGCTTGTAAGGCTGCCTTGAGAAGAAAATACAAGGGCAAGGACCTTGATGAGATGGTCCAGCTCTGCCTTGAGGTTGATCTCTTCACTCATAAGGTTACCCAGGCTATCAACCTCGCAGTGGGCACAGTAACTAAGACACCACCTAGTGATCAATCCTGTTTCCGCCGCGGACAGCTAAGTCACTTTGTAAAGAACTGCCCTCAAGTTAGACCCCTGCCTTCCCCATCCCCTTCAACTGAAATGGGCCGCCCACCCCCCACAAGCATCTGTCCCCGCTGCCGCTGCTGTAGATACTGGGCCAACACACCTGCCACTCCAAGACAGATATCTTGGGCAATCCACTCCCGCCTAGCTTGGGAAACGGGGTGAAGGGCCAGCCCCGGGTCCCTCAACCTATCAATTTCCTGCCGGCCTCGGGGACCAGGAAGCCACAACCCAACCAGATGCCACTCCCAAATCAATCCTTGCTGCTACAGCCCTTTGTCGCGCCTCCCCCGGAAGCACAGGACTGGACCTCTGTGCCTCCACCTATATAATACTAACCCCTGATCAGGGCGTCCAGGCCATCCCTACTGGGACTTTTGGGCCCCCACCCCCTAAAAGTTATTATCTTGTTTTGGGGTGAGCCTCTGCAGCCCTTCAAGGTATTACCATCTTCCCATCCCTTGTGGATAATGATTATACCGGAGAAATTAAGATCTTGACCTCCTCCTTGAGAGGGCCCCTCACCATCTGTCAAGGCCAGTGTATAGCTCAGGCCTTGCCTCTCTCTCTTGATACTTCTACACCCTCGTTGGGGCCGCCTAAGGGGCCTTCCAGTCCCAGATCCTCTGACATCTATTGGGTCCAAAAGATAACTA
>NW_022196915.1:24148-26703 GCF_008632895.1 Mastomys coucha | reverse complement strand
AATTGGGAAGAGAAAGCTCCCTTAAAATATTTGGGAAAGATCCAGATATTATTAGTCAACCCTATATCCCCGCCCAGATCCAGTGGCTACCACAAACATCAGATGACTGGGCTGTCAATTGTCTCTCCTTTCAAGGAAATATTGATAATCACCTCCCCTCTGACAGACTTGTCCAATTCCTAAGCAGGCAGGCCTTAGTCTTTCCAAAACATACCAAACTACCCCTATGCCACGAGCCTCCTTAGTTTTTACTGATGGCTCCTCCTCTGGCATGGCTGCTTATGTTATTGATGGGCAAACCACCAGGTTTCAGACTGATCTCTCTTCTGCACAGTTGGTGGAGCTGACTGCAGTCGTTCAAGTGTTCCAGACCCTTCAAGACCACCCCTTTAATCTTTACACTGATAGTGCTTATGTTGTTTGCTCAATCCCCCTCCTAGAAACTGTACCCTTTATCCGACCTGATACCAATGCCTCCCCTCTCTTGCAAAAATCCAAAAAAGAATCCAAGAAAGGACATACCCCTTCTTTATTGGACACATCGGTGCTCACTCCAGTCTGCTTGGACCCTTGAGTCAGGGAAATCACTTGGATGACCTGGCTACCAAAGACACCCTCCTAGTCCTGTTGTCCCAAGAACAAAACCCCCTTCAGATGGCCCAGCGAGCCCATCAGCTATACCACTTAAATGCTCAAACCCTGAGACAAATGTTTTCAATCACCAAAGAAAAAGCTCGACAAATTGTGCACCAGTGGCAACACTGTCTTACCTTCCTCCCTGAACAACACCTGGGAGTGAATCCACAGGGACTCACCCCAGGAGAACTGTGGCAAATGGATGTTACCCATTTCGCCCCCTTTGGGAAGTTAAAGTACATTCATGTGTTTATAGATACCTTCAGTGGGTTCATCTATGCCACACTACAGCTTGGAGAGGCCACAAAAAATGTGACTAGTCACATCCTCTCTTGCCTTGCAGTCATGCCCCGGCCCTCCACCATTAAAACAGATAACGGGCCTGGCTATACCAGCTCCTCTTTTAAAAATTTCTGTGCTCAACTACAGATCAAACATATCACTGGTATCCCTTATAACAGTCAGGGACAGGGCATAGTAGAAAGAGCTCATCAAACCTTAAAAAATATGATTTTAAAACTCAGACACTCAGGAGGAATTTTATATCCCTCCTCAAATAATCATAAAAAACCTATTAGACCATGCTTTATTTGTGCTTAACTTCTTGACTCTTGATAACCAAGGAAAATCTGCTGCAGACAGATTTTGGCATCCTTCAACCACAGACACTTATGCTCAAGTATTGTGGAAGGATCCATTAACTCATCAATGGCATGGTCCAGACCCTGTACTTACCTGGGGCAAAGGACATGCTTGTGTCTATGATCAACTTCAGCAAAATGCCTGTTGGCTCCCAGAGAGATTGGTTAAACTGGATAATCCAATGACTCCTCCAGGGACATCCCCTGAGAAAAGGTCTTAATTGTGCTCTCCTGCAGAAATGCGGCCCCTCATGTCTTCTTGTTGCTCCCGCTCCTGTCCTGCCTTGTGGTTTTGGGACGTGCCTTCTGGGACCCAATATGCTCCCTCCTGGTCCTTCTCTTAGGCACAGGTGGGAGCCCTTAACCGCTCTGACGCTTGCAGTCATCCTAGGGGTCAGCGCTGCCAGCGCAGAAACAGGCATTGCCTCACTCATTACTTCAAAACAAGGCTTTGCCCACCTACAAATGCTTATCGACCTTGATGTCAACAACTTAAAATTAGGTATCCAAGACCTTAAAGACTCGGTCGACTCCTTAGCCAAGGTAGTCCTCCAAAACCGCAGAGGCTTGGACCTGGTCTTCCTCAAGGAAGGAGGCCTCTGTGTGGCACTCAAGGAAGAATGCTGTTTTTACTCCAGCAAGACTAGGTTAGTTTAAAGTAGTCTAGATAAAGTCACCCAGAGCCTTGAAGAACGAATCCTGGTATCAGAATTGGTTCTCCACCTCCCCTTGGCTCACCACCCTCCTCCCTAGCCTGTTAGGACCCTTTGTGGGGATCCTCTTCCTTCTTTCTTTTGGCCCTTGGGCTTTTAATTGTCTGACAAGCTTTGTTAAGAACCAGGTTGATGCAGCCACCAGACCTGTCCAGGTTCACTACCACCGCCTTGACACTGAAGAACAAGTGCCAGTCGTGCATCCACCTTCTCGGGCTTACGGTCACCCTCTTGGGCGCCGCAACAAGGACACTGGAGAGCATGGTTTCGCCTTGGGTCACCCTAATACCCATATACACCCCCTGGGCAGCCTCAAGGCAAAGATCCTGACCCACCCAGGCTTTCTCCCCATGGCCAAGACCTGGTAAGTCAGTGACGGAGCTGGCGCTAAGTCTCGGCCACCTAAGACAGGGCGGCTTTGAGTGGGGAAGTTGACCCAGAGACAGGTAAAAGCTTGAGCACCGCCCTCCACCAGCCTCAGGTCCCCCATGAGACCTTAAGTGACCCCCATGGTCGGGTTTGAGAAGCCTCTCCTGGGATCCTTCCAGATGCCTTTAAGGGGCCG
>NW_022196915.1:5613-23225 GCF_008632895.1 Mastomys coucha | reverse complement strand
AAAAAAAAAAAAAAAAAATGCACGCCATCTTTGCATTTACTTCCAGTCCTCAAATAAGCTCCAAATACTGTAGAGCACTTAGTGTGCACCAGGCATTCATTCCTTTATGGGTCTTACATGCCATTTTAATACATTAATTGTATATTGTTTATTTTACATAGGACTAGGACTAGTTTATGCCAGATTTTGGGCAGATGTTGTAGCAGGAATTTTTTTTTTTTCTCAAAACAATACAGAACAAAACAAAACAAAATAAAACAAGAAAGTCACTTGAAAGCTATGTCCAGGTGAGCCTTGCTGTGACATCAGGTCTAACCTATTTTGTCTGACTGTTTCTTGTGCTCTAGAGAGTCTCAAGTGAATTTCCTACGCTGATGACATATTCATAGCTCTCAACACCACATTTCTTACTAAAGTCTAGTATATGCTGTTACTTTACTTTCTCATCTTGTGCCACAATTTCTAAGAATTTTCTAATTTTCTCCCAACAGAAGTGTCTGGAAAGAATGCTCCTGTCTTTGCCTCTCTCCCTCCCTGCCCTTCCCCCATACCTGCACAAATATGTGTATACACACACATCCCAAACTTTCAAATGCTTCTCAACTGTTCCTGTATTACTGCTATGTTCAACTCATTAAATCTTTATTATGTTTCTTTAGTGATATTACTTATGATTGCATGGATATTTTCCTCTGTCAGCCTCTCCAGAAACATTTATCTTTATACTTACCAAGATCAATAGACTCAACACTTAGGGATTCAAAATGAAACATCGGCCTATAGTTCGCATATTAAAAAAAAAAAAAAAAAGACTCACCTTGAAGAAAGGTGGAATTTAATTTCATTTGCTTGGATGATCTGTTGGAGGATGGCAGGAAATACTTTGGAAATTACTTTTTGGCTAATTTTCTAGGGAGAGGATGGCTATTCTCTAGGGCTGTGTTGCAGGCAAGAAGGCATGCTTTTGAAATGAAGACAAGTGGAGCCATTCATCCCCAGTGAGTCACAAGCAATCATGCTGCTTACAGCATTCAATTAGTTCTGCCACCACTTTGATCTAGCAAAGGAATTTCTTATTTCTCTGACTTATTCGTTGCTGAGTGTCTTTCCTGAATCTCAGGCTGGGAGACTGCTTGGCAGCATCATTTCTAAGAGGAGCACAGCTGAACACCCCAACAGAGCCCTGAGGAAGACAGGGAGCCCTTCAGTCTCTTCATGATTAGTCAGAGGCTCTCTACACACAAAGTGCCCAGGTTCGTCTCTGGGGAGGCCACATAGCATTGTGACCTTGAGTGATTTCCTCTATGATCCCTGATTTACAAGCAAGCCCACCTTTAGATTCTGACATGAGGTTTAAGTAGTAAAGGACAGAAGGTCTGCACAACAGAGGAGCCCTGTCTATCATTGGCCCATCATTGTCTAGACTCCAGTCTATGCTGTAGGGTAGTCTGAAAAATTGTCAAATATGTGTGAGCTCTCTTCTGTGAGATGAGACTTTCTCTGGGAGTCACTGGAGTTTGATCTTTTCCTTATTCCAGCATGGAGAAATTTATTCTTTGGTGTCCATTTTTTTTCCCTAATTTGTTTTTTTGTCTTTTTTTTTTTAACTTTTTAAAAATTAGATATTTCTTTATTTACATGTAAATTTCTCCTTTCCCAGTTTCCCCTCCAAAAAACAAAGATGTGCAGTCCTTGGTTGGTGGTTGAGACCCTGGGAGCTCTAAGGGCACTAGTTATCTCATATTGTTGTTCATCCTAAGGGGCTGCAAACCCCTCAACTCCATAGGTCCTTTCTCTAACTCCTTCATTGGGGGCCCTATACTCAGTTCAATGGATGGCTGTGAGCCGCTACATCTGTATTAGTCAGGTACTGTCAGAGCCTCTCAGGAGATAGCTATATTTAGGCTGGCTTGTCCTTCCTTTAGTCTCTGCTCCATAGTTAATCTCTGTAACTCCTTCTGTGGGTATTTGGTTCCCCCTTTTAAGAAGGAAGTCCATTTTTTTGATAGTTTGATTGCCAGAGGGTTCAATCATCTCTTTACATTATTTCCTCTCCTGTTAGAACCATTATACTGTGCAAACATTCAAGGTATGCAAACCATGTGGACTGAATCTTGTCTGTAGCAAATGCTCAGAACATGCTTTCACTGTCAACTGTTAACATGGGTTAACTGTGGTAGACTAGAACATATTTATCTGGCTTTCCCTGGTAGTTCCTGAATTTACCCTGATGCATGGCATGCTCTTAGATATAACAAGTGAGTACAAGAGCAGACTGGACAGAGGAAAAACTCAAAGGCATTAAGAGTCAGGCAAAAATAACAAGCCAACCTTTTTCATTAGAACATAGCATGGTATATTTCACTAACTCCTTCACTTCTTAGAATAATCCTGGACAGTCACTATTGCTGCTGTGTTTTACACGAGGGAGATGAAGTCCAGGGATGTGGAGCCAGCAACCAATCTGTCTGATTTCAGAGCCTTTCAATCTTCTTCACATTCTTCTTCTTCTTCATATTCAGGCAAATCCACATTAGGATGCTGTATTAGTCAGGGTTCTCTAGAGTCACAGAACTTATAGTAGTCTCTATGTAGTAAAGGAATTTATTGATGACTTACAGTCTGTAGTCCAACCCCAACAATCAACTCCCAACAATGGTTGGCAGCAGCTGTGAATGGCAGTCCAAGGATCTACCAGTTGCTCAGTCCCACAAGGCAAGCAGGTGAAGCAGGGTGAGCCTTCCTTCTTCCAGTGTCCTAATAGAGGTCTCCAGCAAAAGGTGTGGCCCAGATTAAGGGTGTGTGCCACCGCACCTTTAATCCCAGATAACCTTGAACTCATAGATCTTCCTATTTTAACCTTCTGAGATTCATAGCCACTATGCCTCAAGATCTCCATGCCAAGATTCAGGTCAGAAACTTGTATCTCTCAGCCTCCAGATTAGGGCCACAGGTTAGCCTTCTAATTCTGGATTGTAGTTCATTTCAGATATAGTCAAGTTGACAACCAGGAATAACCACTACAGATGTGTAGGGGTCCGGCCATCGATCCCCCGCTCCGTTGGGTGCTTCTTGGGCTGGAGATAATTGAGTACCTGTGAACACAAGCGGGTAAGAGAGAAAGAAAGAGACGGATGCCAGGTAGCTGAGATGAGATGAGATGTGAGGACTCTTTACTATGGAGAACTGGGTTTATATGGCAATCGACAGCATCGAAACCAAAACAATTCTTGGTTTTAGCATAGACATGATAGCAGAGAAAAAGGCACACTAGTCTGTATACAAAACAAACTTCAAACAGAGAAGCAGGCTGAGTTTTCAGTTTCAGTTCTTTTGAACTTCCAAGCTGCATTGTCCATGTTTGATCTCAGGGGCCAGTTGCCAGTGTTTTCACACCACAGTGGGAGGCCTCAGCTCCGGCCCGGAACCAGCACGAGCAGAGGGGCAGGATGCCACACAGATGCCCTTTCCCTTTACTCTCAAGCCTGTGTTTAGTTGTGGAGAAATGACAGAAAGAATACTGTTGGTTGGTAGGTTGGTAGCACCTGCTTCAGATGCTTTAGTAAAAGTAGGTATTATCTTGGGCCCACATGCAATGCACATGTCCACAGTCACATTTTGAGAAATGGTACAATTCAGGTGCTCATACAGGCTAAATCCTTTATCAGAGGCTTTATTATTTATTTAGCATATTTAACAATGCAACAACTATGATAAGTTGCATTACATAACCTGAGATTTTAGGGCAAACATCTAGGCTCTGCAGTTCCAACAAGTTAGCATTGACTGTCTCCTCATTCTGCCAATCAATGTGACGAATAATGGAAATGTCTGCTCAATGTGGCCTCACTAGACGAAAATAAGGGTGTCCCACAATCCTGAAATTCATCTTTTGGGTACTGACATAGCTTTGAGTTTTAATAGAATGCAGAGGTGTACATATTCAGACCATAAGCAATCCTAGTTAAAGTCAAGCCACCACTGTTTCAATTCTATCCTGCAAAGAACACCATAAATATTTATTTTCATTTATTTTTTATTAGATATTTTCTTTATTTACATGTTATATGATTTCTCCTTTCCCAGTTTCCCCTCCAAAGGAAAAAAAACCCAAAAAACAACAACAAGAACAAACCCCTATTCCCTCCTCCCTCCTGCTCAACACCCGACCCTTTCCAACTTACTGGTCCTGGCATTCCCCTACACTGGGGCATAGAACCTTCACAGGGCCAAGGGCCTCTCCTCCCACTGATGACTGACTTGGCCATCGTCTACTATACATATGCTGCCAGAGCCATCAGTCCCAACATGTGTACTTCTTGGTTAATGGTTTAGTCCCTGGGAGCTCTGAGGGTAATAGTTCATATTGTTGTTTATCCTAAGGGGCTGCAAACCCTTCAGCTCCATAGGTCCTTTCTTTAACTCCTTCATTGGGGACCCTATACTCAGTTCAATGGATGGCTGTGAGCCTCTACTTCTGTATTAGACAGGTACTGTCAGAGCCTCTCAGGAGACAGCTATATCAGGCTGGAATGCCCTTCCTTCAGTCTCTGCTCCAAAGTTAAGTCTCTGCAACTCCTTCCGTGGGTATTTTGTTCCCCCTTTTAAGAAGGAATGAAGTGTCCACATTTTGGTCTTCCTTCTTCTTGAGTTTCTTGTGATTTGTGGATTACTTCCAGTATTCTGAACTTCTGGGCTAATACCCACTTATCAGAGAGTGCATACCATGTGTGTTCTTTTGTGATTGGGTTATCTCACTCAGGATGATATTCTCCAGATCCATCCATTTTCCTAAGAATTTCATAAATTCATTGTTTTTAATGCTGAGTAGTACTCCATTGTGTAGATGTACCACAATTTCTGTATCCATTCCTCTTTTGAGGGACATCTGGGTTGTTTCCAGTTTCTGGCTATTATAAATAAGGCTGCTATGAACATGTTGGAGCATATGTCCTTGTTACATGTTGGAACATATTCTGGATATATGCCCAGGAGTGGTATAGCTGGGTCCTCTGGTAGAAAGTACCATGAAGTGCTGAGCGTAAGGTATATTCTTTTGATTTAAGATAAAATGTTCTATAGATAACTATTAAATCCATTTGGTCTATAACTTCTGTTAGTTTCACTGTGTCTCTGTTTAGTCTGTTTTTCCATGATCTGTCCATTGCTGAGCTTGGAGTGTTGTAATTTCCTACTATTATTGTGTGAGGTAAAATGTGTGCTTTGAGCTTTAGTAAAGTTTCTTTTATGAATGTGGGTGCCCTTACATTGGAACATAGATTTTCAGAATTGAGAGGTCTTCTTCGTAGATTTTTCCTTTAATGAGTATGAAGTGTCCTTCATTATCTTTTTTGATGACTTTTGGTTGAAAGTTGATTTTATCTGATATTAGAATGGCTACTCCAACTTGTTTCTTGGGATCGTTTGATTAGAAAATTGTTTTCCAGCCCTTTACTCAGAGGTAGTGTTTGTCTTTGAAACTGAGGTGCGTTTCTTGTATTCAGCAATATGCTGGGTCCTTTTTACTTATCCAATCTGTTAGTCTATATCTTTTTATTTGTAAATTGAGTCCATTGATGTTGAGATATTAAAGAATAATGATCCTTGCTTCATGTTATTTTTGATGTTATTTTTATGTTTGTGTGGCTA
This sequence comes from Mastomys coucha, assembly GCF_008632895.1. Lineage (NCBI taxonomy): Eukaryota > Metazoa > Chordata > Mammalia > Rodentia > Muridae > Mastomys > Mastomys coucha. Next base: position 17,576 of record NW_022196915.1, on the reverse strand, counting down.
TCTTCCATTGGGTTTGTTGAAAGAGGGTTACTTTCTTGCTTTTTCTAGGATGTAGTTTCCCTCCTTGTGTTGGAATTTTCCATCTATCATCCTTTGAAGGGCTGGATTTGTGGAAAGATATTGTGTAAATTTGGTTTTGTCATGGAATATCTTGGTTTCTCCATCTATGGTAATTGAGGGTTTTGCTGGGTATAGTAGTCTTAGCTGGCATTTGTGTTCTCTTAGGGTCTGTATAACATTCGCCCAGGATTTTCCAGCTTTTATAATCTCTGTTGAGAAGTCTGGTGTAATTCTGATAGGTCTGCCTTTATATGTTACTTGACCTTGTTCCCTTACTGCTTTTAATATTCTTTCTTTGTTTTGTTCATTTGATGTTTTGACTATTATGTGATGGGAGGAATTTCTTTTCTGGTCCAATCTATTTTGAGTTCTCTAGGCTTCTTGTATGTTTATGTGCATCTGTCTTTAGGTTAGGGAAGTTTTCTTCTATAATTTTGTTGAAGATATTTACTGTCCCTTTAATTTAGGAATCTTCTCTCTCTTCTATATCTATTATTTTAGGTTTGGTCTTCTCATTATGTCCTGGATTTCCTGGATGTTTTGGGTTAAGAGTTTTTTGTATTTTGCATGTTATTTGACTGTTGAGTCAATGTTTTCTATGGTATCTTCTCCACCTGGAATTCTCTCTTCTATCTCTTGTATTCTTTTAGTGGTTGTGAATTTCACCTTTCCAGAGATGAGTAGGCAAATACTAGTAAAAATACAAAAGAGTAATAACGAAAGTTGTCCTCCAATATTGACATGCAGGAGAACTGGTGCACTGTCAGGAGCCAAAATGGGAGATGCTAATAACTAGCAGGTGATCATCCTGAAATGACCTGCTTTGGATTATTATATAATCTGTGACAGTTGCACCTTCATTAATAAAGGCTCTGAGGGACTTTTTATGAAAGACTCCTGCTATTAATATGCTTTTCTTGTTATTAAACATATATAATAATCACTAAGTAGTAGCACACCCCTTTGGAGCATATTTTGCAGACCCACGAAGATGCACTGTCTTGTAGTGATGCTATATAGACACATAGATGACTTAAGTCTTAGTGATGATACTATAAAAATTCCTAAAATTATATCTGTGATTATTAAGCTCTTTTAGAATGGGACTGCTATTAGGTCCTTTTTCTGATAGTCAAAGCTGCAATGAGAACTCTGCCAGCCTCCCAAATGTCAGCAGTTAATTGTTCTTAAATGGTAACCAGATTTTCTCCTACTCAGAGCATATTCCAAAAGGTTGTAAAACAACCAACCAAAGGTTATAAAAGGAGGACTAATGATTTATTATAGGTGCTAGGTCAGAAGATCAAAATATTGACTGGGTTTATCCCTACAAAATTTTACTTTTAGTGAACCTGTGGAGCTGAGACAGGTGATGGATGTTTACCTAGCTAATTACTCCTAATGGTATGCATGTAAACATTCTCTGTTGTAAACTTCTATTTCAATTTATGATTTGATTTTTTGTGTGAACTTATGATGAACTTTGTAACATGTGATCATGTATTCTGAAAGATGGATAAGTACTGGGGACAAAGATATGAGGAGGAGCTAGATAGAGTAGAATCTTTTCCCTTTCTTCACTTAGGATCTTTTCGCTTAGATACATTTCATAGGAAACTTTTTACAGCTAATAATAAACTTTATAATCACTTTTCCAAGTGTCCCTTTTTTTTTTTTTTTTTCCTGTGACTTCTAACTAGCAGGCTGAAAGTTAGAGCCTAGCAGTTCCTGCTGAGATAGAACAAAGGCTATTTTACTTAATCCTTTGTGGCTTGAGGAAGAGGTGCTAAGTGCAGTTTCTGGCCTCAGAGGATCACAGAAGGCAGGTCAGATACAATAGCATAGTAACCTAAACTTAGATAAGTAAACTTTTCATTACACAGCAACCTTAAATATCTCATAAGACCAAGTCCTACCCCAGAAATCGTAAGACTAAGTCTTAACCCCTCCTACCCTCTTCCCCCTCCGCTGCCTCAAGAAAAACCGACAAGAAAGAGGAATCACCCCATTGGGGCAGTGCACAGATACTCCAGCCTCTGCACTCTTGGCTAGGGCATCTATGAAGATATGTGTATCTTCTCCTATGTTTTTTAGCAGATGAGAGCCATAGTGATGCATCAAGATAACATGCTTATGACATGTCTTTATTTGCTTCTGCTTTTCCTTTCCTAACTCTCCTGGTCTCCTCCCTACATTTCTGGGAATATCTTCTAAGAAAACTGTTGCATTTGGAAGTTAGTCTCAAGACCTGTTTCTGGGGAATGTAAGACAAGATGAAGCCCAAATGTCACCATGCTTCAACATCCTCTTTTGTCTAAAATTCACTCTTGAGTCTGATAGATAGGAAGTCTTACTACTCCTTACAGGCAGATAGAATAAGGTTCAGGCAGGCCCTGTAACTATCCCATAGTTGCTGACCACCTAAAGAGGGGGATTGAATTATAGGGCTAGTTAGTTTGGCCTCAGTCTCCATATTCTTTAGCCCTTGGACCAACACATGGATCTTGATAATTTTATAGATTCAGACAGAATACTGAGTGTGATTTTGGCTGTATGATTCCAGTTTACAGGACATTAAATGCTTTCCAAAAAATCAAAACTTCTCTTAGACTGAGAAGGCACATGTCTGTAAAATGTTTAGGATTTCATATGGATGGTACAGAAATGTAGCAAATATGCCCTACAAAATTTTAATAGTTGCAACATAAACACAATAAATAAAACTTTCTTTAAGCCATTGTTAAGTTCTGAGGCAGTCTCCTCTTTGCTTGTTTTACCATTGCCTTGGGCAGTAATGTGAACACATTTATTTAAAGGTTTCTTGGTTCCATTTGATGGGTGGTTCACTACTGACCACTCTACTTGGATTAATGGGATTCTTGCATTTTGTTCCAAGAAAGATAAGATGCTCAAAATATATTATGTATTTGCACAAAATGGTTGTAAATAACACAGTAGAACAAAAGGTAATTTATTAAATATCATTTTTCCTTCTTCTGAGTCACCAATACAGCATCTAGAAGGCATATAATCAGCACAACATGGTCAGTGGGTTTTCCTCAATTGAGATTCATAGAAATACAGATTTTTTTTTTTTTTTTGATGTTGCAGAGCCTGTCTTTCCAGGTTCTCCATAGACAACCCTATCAGCAGTAGCCATTTTAACTGTCCTGGAGCAGGACTTGCTCCTTGCTTGTCCTTTAGAGGAAGTAGGTGCCCCATGTCAGAATTACATATTTCTTTGCCTAAGGCTATTCATAATGTCCTCTAATTATTACCTTCCTAACTGTGGTGAGGATCCTGTTCATTTTTCCCCTTTGGTGAGTTTTGGATTTCCTGTTTCTCCTTCATGATACTTCTTAAGGATTCTGAAGCTTTGCTGGCATTTTTGAAACGGGAACTTTTAATTTTTGTTTTACTCTTTCTGCTCTTGTCTCTTTCACTTACTTTACATGTATTCTCTTTTTCCAGCTTCTTATGATGGAAATTAGCATTTATTTTACAGTAAAATATTCAAAATAAGAAATTTCTTTATAACCACTCTTTTATCTGCATCCAACACATTTTGATGTATTATAGTTTTATTTCCATTCAACTTGAAACACTTCCTAAATATTTCTTATGATTTGTTGGGTAACTCATGGGATACTTAGAAGAATATTATCTTAATTTTGAAGTATTTTCATGAATTTATACTTTAATTGGGTTACAGCAAGAAAATGTGGCTGTGGCTGTAGGAGTGCAGGCATTTAAGAATCATTTGCTGTGAGGCATTAATGTCTCTATCATTATGGAGAGGTATGGTACTTATCATCACACATTTTCATAATGAACACTTATTTCTCATGAATCTGGTTGGATGTAATGACTTACTGACATTGGTTTGACTTAAGTACCTGTGTGTACATGGTCAAAAATCTATTAATTTAGACTAAGGTCATCTTATTATTTTGATGGCTCTGCTTTGAGCTGCTCATTTGCTTGTCTTCTGGGGCATCCTTTTTTTTGTGCATCTTTTGTTAAGCTTGTATCCAAGGGACAGCAAGGTAATGTTTTTCTCAATGAAACCTATCATTACTTTTAAATTCTAGGACTGTAATTAGCATACTGACTATTTTTATTCACGACACTGCCTTAATCAAATCATTTGACCAAAATTACGGCATGGGAAAATGTACTCAATTCATACTAAAGCCACATAAAGTGCATACATACCAACCTTTGGTTTTTTTTTTTAAACCTCACTTGTCTTGTTAATATGCTCATGCTAACATGTTTGCCTTTGTTATAACTTCCTAATGTGTTGACTGGTTACTCTGAAGTGTGCCTTTTGTCCTTTGCAGGTACTATGTTGAAGCTTTTATATTTGATAGGTCTATTTTGGAGGTCTATCTACTCCAAGGTTTATGATACCATTTTCTAATTTTTTAAAAATATTTTCCATCTATATAATTTTAATCTATCTGCATTTTTATACTTAAACTACATCATTTGTAGATGGAATGTTGTTGGGTCTTACTTGTTAGTCCATTCTGAAAATCTCCACATTTTAATTGGAAATTGTAATCAACCAGGTTATTTTTCCTAAAAATACTTTAAGAATTCAGCATGAGCTGGGTTTAGAAATAGAGCCTAGTAAACACACATTCGTATGTTTTATAAAGTTTCACTGATGCTTGATAACCATATTAGCAAAAACAATGCTCATGAGAAGCTCGGAGGTGTTAATAAAACTGTGAATCCTGACAAATACAGAGGGTCTATTCAGATGGTCTACAAATTTACAAATACTTATTTGTTTCAAGTGATTTTTTATTTTTTAAGTAGAGTCCCTTTCTCTTGTCCAGGCTGGTCTTAATTGTCCAACTTCAAATGGTCTTATTGCCCCTATCTCCTCAACTACAGCCAAGCCCCACCCTGCCTTAATCAAATCATTTGACCAAAGCATGGGAAAATGTACTCATTTCATACTAAAGCCACATAGAGTGCATACATACCAACCCTTTTTTTTTTAAATCTCACTTGTCTTGTTAATATGCTCATTTTAACATGTTTGCCTTTGTTATAACTTCCTAATGTGTTGATTGGTTACTCTGAAGTGTGCCTTTTGTCCTTTGAGGATACTATGTTGAAGTCTTTTATATTTGTTCTATTTTGGACACTGAGCTAAATATCTGCCCTCTTAAATAAAATATATTGTTTATCTTTTAAAGTTTAAATAGTTCATTTATTTCTTTTGTGCTGGAAGGGAAACCAGGCTTTTATGTGTACTAGACATATGATCTAGCATGAAACTATACACTAGTTCCATAAACTACATATTACAAAAAAAAAATACCATTTCCTCTTTAGTTCCTCTACCACATCCCTTTGACATCATGTTTCAAACTTGAAATATGATCCTAAATTCCCCATGTTAAAAATCTTTGCTGGACAAAATCCTATGGTTTTTGCTTCAAGGCCAATAGATAGACCAGCCCACATGAACAGCCTTAGGTCAAGTGGCTAGCTACATTAAAACTCTTGCTTTGTAGAGTGCAAGCAAAATGTTATATCACTAGAAAGCAAAAACCAGTAAGGGGCTTTGTCTTGAGTCCTAGTGACAGGGCCCTTTGGGTAAAACCAAGTAACCAAAAGAAATAGATTCCCTAATGTATAGACTGGGGCTTATAAGCATCACCATTAACACTGGTCCTGGTGTCAGGTAAAGACGTGTACTGCAAGACTAATGCCATTTCCCTGAGTAAGTGCAGGGGCATAACTATCTTCTTTTTGAGATTGTATAAAGACTGTGCAAGCAGCCTCCCACCCTCAGGTGCAGTGTACCTTAGCATTAGCTTGTGAGGTTGGAGGATGCTATCCATCAATCATCTCCAAATCACATGTGGCACAGATATTGCCAGACCAATACTTGCAAGTGGGACTCTAGATCTGTCTCAGGACCAGGAAGATGCCTAAACTCCAGTATACAGACTTGTGTTTCAGCTGGCATCTGTATCATCTGTGCTGTGGGCCTTGTCATACCCCTGAGAATGTCCAGGTTTTTGTTTCTTTGACAATCAGAGGTAACCCAGCTTAGCATCAATCTATGTGACCAAGGGACTGCCACCACCAGTAGTACCCCAGCCTCTTATAGTATAACATTGTATAAAACTCCATTTGGTGGGTGTAGGACAGGATGGTAACCACAAGAGTTTATCCTGTAATCTAGATCTGGATGACGGTACAGTACTATGTTGGATCAAGGAGTGTTGTTTGACAGGACACAGCATGGAGATTGCAAAGCTGAGCATTTGAACAGTGCAGTAACACGAATGCAGATATCATGTCATGACATGACAAGGTGGTATCGTCATGCTCAGTGGATCATTGTGATGACACAGTGTAGAACTGATTGATTGTCCTCCATAAACACGTAGTGATCATTAACATTTTTCTTCTCACTAATTTTGATTTGAATTTTATTTTTTGTTAGATGCTAAATTTAATATATCTGCTTGGTTTCTACTTTTATTGGCTTGGAAAATGTTTTTTCATCTCCTTTCTCTAAGGCTTTGCTTGTGCTGTAAGATGCTTCTTTTGGCAAGATGGGTCACTTAAAAAATATAATCTACCCTGGACATTTAGATTGGGTGAATCAATTTCTATCTTGGAAAATGTCTCTTTTGTCTTCAATTATGAATGATAGCTTTCTGGGTATCATGATATTGGATGGCTTTATTGTCTTTCACAGCTTGACATACATCATCCCATGCCCTTTTGGCTTTTAGAATTTCTGCTGAGAGAAATACTCTTATTTTGATGGATTTGCCATTATATGTAACATGATTTTTTTGCAATTTCTCCTTTGCAATCTTTAATGTACTTTCTTTATCTTGTTTATTTAGTGTTTTAAGTGCAATACAGTCTGATAACTATCTGGGTATTTTTTTCTACTTGGTGTTCAAATACCTCTTAAACATGAATCACCAACTCTTTTCCCAGACTTGGAACATGTTTTTTTGTGTGTGTTTTCATTGAGTGTGTTTTCTGTGAATTAACTGGAGACCATTCTATTTTTTTCTACACCCATAGTTTGTCAATTTGTTGTTTTAGTGATGTCACATAGATTTTGAATGTTATGTTCATCCTTCCTTATTAACTTATCTGAGAATCCCAGATATTTAGTTTTCCATTTGACAAATTGTGTTGATGAGAATTTCTACTGTCTTTTTAAAATTAACACACTGAATTTTTGCTTCTAAAATTTCAGCTGGAATTTTTAGATATCTGTATCTTCATTGAATTCTATTTATGTTGATTTCCTCACTTTATTTGTGTAATACTTAATTTCAATGAACATTCCTTTTTTTTTAAAGATATATTTATTTATTTTGTGTATGAATACCCTGTAGCTGTCTTCAGAGATACCAGAAGAGGGCATCAGATCTCATTACGATGATTGCAAGCCACAATGTGGTTGCTGGGAATTGAACTTAGGACCTCTGGAGGAGTAGTCAATGCTCTTAACCACTAAGCCATCTCTCCAGCCCTTCAATGAACATTCTTATAATAATTGCTTTTAATTATTATCCTGGGATTTCATATAATTCACTCTCATTGGAGTCTGTTACTGGAGAATTTATACTTATTTTAGGAATTTCAGTGTCTTAGTATTTCATGTAGAAACATATGTTTCTTCATTGATAGGACTTGTGCATATAGGATTAGGTCACTGATTAGGTTTATAAAAATCACCCATTGCAATGTTCCAGCAAGACTACTTTAGAGTACTGTAAAGATGTCATTTGTCTCTAGTATAATTCAACAGTAAGACCTTCCACCCACATGTTCAGAGTATCAAGCTTGGTCTGAAGTACTTACTCTGAGTGTAGAATACTAGCTATAGAAGCAATATCAATATACTCACTATGCAAATACAGTATTAGTTGAAACAATTGTACCTTAACCTCTAACATTTTGGAGGTGGAATGATATAGGATCATAGATGTCACTGTGATGCACTAAGATGTCAGTTGCTGAGGGATAAATGAAGAATTGGCATGAGGATGATGGAGGGAAAAATAGAGCAAGGCACAGTGAATGGAAGAGGGAACAGTGAACACAAAGGAGGGGAGTTCTCTGACCAAAGGCAGACTAGAGAGAAAAGAAGGTAAAGAAATACAACAGACAATATAAAGCAGTCCCTACACTCTGGAGCCCAAGACAGAGAGAGATCCATATAGGTTGTCCAGTCTGTGTTCTTTGGGGAAGGCTATCAAAAAGAAAAAGCAAACACAGGAGTGCACACTAGTCCACTACATGGAGGTTAATATGTAAATAGAGAATCTATAACTTTCTCTTTTGTTTTGTCTCTGTCTGCTTTGGCTATCAGTGTAGTGCTAGCTCCATAAGAAGAGTTTCAAAGCATCCTTTCAGAGAGGCATTGGTTTTAGTTCTTTGAAGGCCTGGTAAATTCTCTGGTATATCCACTAGGGCCTGGGCTTTTTTCTTAGGAGGTTGGGAGGAGCAAGTTTTTTTAAAATGGGGTTTGGTCTCATTGCTTGCAAGCTGGTAGGAGATTCAGGATTGATAAATTGTTAGCCAGATTAACCAAATAAGAGAGAAAAAAGACTCATATTAATAAAATCAGAGCTGAAAAAGGAGATTTCAGGGTGGGTCTACTGTAAGGACATATTTCAAAATCTAATTCAACTAAACTGGAAAATCTAAAAGACATGGATGAATGTTTTAGTTCATATGACTTGCCAAAGTTGAACCAAGAAGAGATAAAAATGTAATCAGATTAATCACAAACAATGTGACTAACTGTTTAGTCCATGCTGTTGGTGCATGAGGAGTTCCACGTGTTTTCACAGTTTCAGGAAAACTATGGTTTCTGGGTAGGAACCAGATTCAAACGTTATCAACAGGTACACGGGACTTCCACACCTCCCAGCTTCTCCAGCTTATAAAGCAGACCTATGAAAACAACAACTGATTATTTGACAGCCTTGAAATCCTGTGGCATAACTTGCAATCAGGGATGGTGATGCCTCCTCCAGTGTCTTTATTCTGTGGATTGTTTGGGCTCTCCTGTGTCTTTTATGTTCCATACAAAGTTTGAGAGCTTAGTTTTCAATTTAACCGCATTTGGAATTTTGATGGGGATTGCTTTGAATCTGTAGATTGTATTTTGGTAGGATGGACATTTTCACAGAGTTAATCCTATCAATCCCTGAGCTCAGGAGGTCTCTACTTTTTTCAATTTCTTTCTTCAGTGTCTCAGGTTTTTTTTTTTTCCCCAAGCCTTTTCTTTTCTTGGTTAAATTTATTCCAAGATATTTCTTGAGGCTGTTGTGGGTAGGATTGTTTCTATGATTTCATCCCTTTGAAGAATTTTTAATATAAAAATTTGATCAAAAATTTAAATATCACACTCTCAAATCAATCATATCTAAAACATATACAACTCAATAAACTTATACACACACATATACACACACACCCATATATATGCATATATATGTATATATATATATATAGTTAGAATAAACATTTGACACATTGGTTATTGGCATGTAAAAGGAAACTAATTTTGTGTATTAAGTTTGGATTCTGCTTCTATGCTGAAGGTGTTTATCGGTATGAAATTTCTGGTGACATCTTTAGGGCTTTTTATTCATGGAACCATATCATCTGCAAGTAAGAATGCCTTAACTCTTTTTCTATATGTAGACCATTTATCTTATTCTCTTGCCTTATATCTAGGATGCAAGCACTATGGTAAATAGAATGGAGAGCAGATGTACTTGTCAGTGATTGTTGATAAATGCTTTACTTTCCTCCATTTATCATGATATTCACTGTAGACTGGCTAGATGGCTGGCCCCTGAGCTCCAGGAATCCACCTGTTTGCATAGTTACTACTGCTGCATTGCCAGTGCTGAGGTGTTGCTCACCAGATGATCTTCCTTCTTTTCTGAAGCTTCCTCTGTTGGTGACAGTCTTTCCTTCTAGTAGAATACTCTTTGCATGCAGAATCTGGGTCTTCAGCCTTCTCCTTTCAACCCTTAAAGTACTCCATTCTTTCCTGGTCCCCATAGTTCCACACACCAAGATCTTGTAGCTCAGTATTTCAGTTCATTGTATGAAATGTGTTCTCTTTTTGTTTTCATTCGAATCATTTTTCTTTTCACATGCGGGTTAGCCAATTTTCCTGGTGCCAAGGGACTTTCACAGGAGACCGAATTCTATAGAGCACCCTGGTGTCTATAGATTTGTAGAAGCCATACCTTCTATTAACTACAGATAAGTTAGTTATTGCATTGACTAAAGTCAATTTTCATTACATGCAAACCATGTATGCACAAAATAGAATTATCCCAGACATCTTCCTATCTCTAAAAGTTATGTCACACATACATCTCTGCAAGAGTCATTTGTCCCTTTGGCCTCATAAGATTGTACTTATCTGTTTGTTTGTTTCTTTGTTTATTTATTTATTTATTTCTGGAATATAGTGAGTTGGTCTGGTGCTGCTGTGTATTAAAAGGCTAAATACTGTATCACAAGACCTGGTTGCTCCAAGATGAGCAGATCCTCATGTCTATCAGCTTTTGTTATGTAACTTTGCTCCCCACCCTAAATTATTCTGGCTGGTTAATAATGATGCCTGTAGCCTATAGCAGGGCAGAAGAGAGATTGGTGGGATTTCAGGCCCTTGGCTTGAAGTCTTAGACAGGTACCACCATGGAGAAGGAGAAAAGGACATGGACAGAGGAGGAAGCCACCACAGGGTAACATGAGTACATGGCCATGAGGGCCAGCCTGTTGGAGCAGGAGTAGCCCAGGTAGAACATGGCAAGTGATATCTTGGAGTTATTGACTGGGAAGTAGACAAAACAGTATAGAGGGTTGATATCTATCCAGTTTTAATGTTTTAAGCTTATTTTATATTTTTGGTTGTGAGCCTAGCCTTTAACGGCAGAGCCATCTCTCCAGCCCTTAAGCTTATTTTAAATCTAAAAATTTTGTGTCTTTTATTTGAGAATTATATAGTCTAAGAGACATAAGAAAACCTCAAATAATATTTACTTCAACACTAGGAAAGAAGTCTTAAGTGCTTATCAGTTCACTCAGCATATCTGGGAATGTTTTCCAGTCCCAACAAATTAGTGTATATCATTAACTATAGTTTGCATCCAAATTTCATCTGTGTCAAACCTTGCCATCTATTATCAGTAATGAGACTTAACCACATAGTTTTAAAGTGATGGCTTAGAAAAAAATAATCTGTACATGGTTCTCAACAGAAATATGATTTTCTCAGTAACTAAGCTTTGAAAAATCTCTAGAAGCTATATGATGAAGTATTACTTATTAATATTAAAAAAAAATCTATGTTCAAGTTCATGCTCAGTCTAAGCTGTGTTACTTCATGAAAATTACCTAATATTTCTGATCTCAGCTTTTATCCATACAAATAATGATTTGTCCATTTTTTAAAAAATATTTTTATTGGAAAACATATAGAAAATAAGAACTTAGAAAATAAACATAAAAGTTCAGTTATAGTTCTAATCATAGTGATAATTATGGTTATTATGTTGTTTTTGGAACACTAATATATATAGTAGAACTATATATACTATATAATACATAATGTACAATATAAATTGTAATATAATATATCATATAACATATAATATATAATATGTATACATGTAGTCCCACTATATTTAATATATACTTCTAACACCTGCATAACAGGTGTTGAGGTTAGGTCTTTTGCTATGTATTGTAATGCTAAATACTAGCCCCCAATTTTGCAACCAGGGTTATGAAAATACTCCCATACATAAGTGTGCTGTGTAACCTTGTCCCCCAAGTTATCCATGATTGGTGAATAAAGATACCTATAG
>NW_022196915.1:0-2771 GCF_008632895.1 Mastomys coucha | reverse complement strand
AGAGACTAGAAAGTGGCAACAGGAGAGCAGCAGCTGTCAGATCCACTGTGACTGAGAGACAGAAGTTGCTCCTTAGGGAGTAACTCACAGCCCTGGGGTCAGAGAGAAGTCTGTGGGGTGTAAAAGGGTTCAAGGGGTCTTACCTCTTTGAAGTAATGCAGTCACTCATCCTTTTTTATTGCTCCAACTTTTGTTGTCACAAGAGAGGGACTCCTTCCTTCCTTTCTTCCTTTTTGCCTTCCCTGTCCTTCATCCTTCCTTCCATCCTCCCTCCCTCCCTTCCTTCCTCCCTTCCTTCCTTCCTCCCTCCCTCCCTCCCTCCCTCCCTCCCTCCCTCCCTCCCTTCTTTCCTTCCTTCTTCCTTCCTTTCTTCCTTCTGTCCGTCCATCTGTCCTCCTTCCTGCCTCTTTCAAAGAATCATTAGGTCTTACTTCAAAAGCCTGTACCCCACAAAATTAGAAAATCCTAACCAAATGGATGATTTTCTAGGCAGATACCACTTACCAAAGTTAATCAAGATTAGGTAAACCATTATTTAACGGGGGGGGGGGTCGGCGGAGGTGTGTGGGGGCTCAGGGCCAGATGGTTTTAGTGCAGAATTCTACCAATCTCTTTTGTTTGGTGGTGGTGGTGGGGTTTGAGACAGGGTTTTTCTGTATATCCCTCACTGTCCTGGAACTCCCTCTGTAGACTGGGTTGGCCTTGAACTCAGAAATCTGCCTGCTTCTGCCTCCAAAGTGCTGTGATTAAAGGTGTGTGCCACCATTGCCAGGCTCTACCAGACTTTTAAATAAGAGCTAATACCAATACTCCTCAAACTATTTCTCAAAATAGAAACAAAGAATACTGCCAAATTCATTCTATGAAGCCACAGTCACCCTGATACCTAAACCATACAAAAACTCAACAAAGAAAGAGAACTTCAGACCCATTTCTCTTATGAACCTTGATGCAAAAATACTAGTAGAATACTTGCAAACCAAATCCAGGAACACATCAAAAACATCATCCATCATGATCACCTAGGCTTCATCCAGGGATGCGGGGATCATTCAATATATAAAAACCCATCAACATAATTCACCCTATAAGCAAACTGAAGGAAAAGGAATCACATAATCATCTCACTAGATGTTGAAAATGCCTTTGATAAAATCTAACATGACTTCTTATTAAAAGTATTAGATTCATCAAAGGTACAGGGCACATACCTAAACATATTCAAAGCAATATACAGCAAGCCAATAGCCAACATCAAACTAAAAGGAGAGAAACATCAAACTATTCCACAATTAGGGACAAGACAAGACTGTCCACTCTCTCCCTATCTATTCAATACAGTGCTTTAAGTTCTAATCAGAGCAATAAGAAAACTAAAGGAGATCAAGGGGGTACAAATTGGAAAAGAAGGGAAAGTATTGTTACCTGTGGAAGATACTGTTGTGCCTAGTTTGAGAGCCCTAAAAGATCAACCAGGAGCTGATTCCACTGGCAATTTAAATACCAAAGGTTCCGATAAGGGATCATTATTCTCCTGGAAAACAGCTGAATGATTTTTCCAGTTGCTGAGCTTGGAGTACCCCAGCAGCAGGTCTGATAGGCCCCTTTGATTTTTCTGCCGAGGAATAAACATTGTTCTTAAATTCTAAGCAATATTATAGTACTGGAGTTCCTCACCAAGAGGTGAATCTACTGTCTCCTAAACACATATGGCTTTTTTTTTAATGTCATCCAACAGTGCCTTGCTAAGCACATTCCAAATATCAAACACTACCTAATCCTCCATTCTCTGTAAACCAGTTTTTAATATCTAAGCTTATTTTCTCCCATGTATCCATGCCTAAAGTTCTCTTTCCTGGAAACCAAGGACTGACTGCTTGTGCAAATGGAAGAAAGTTAGTGCTAACCTCAATGCCTTTTTCTTTAAGAGTATGCTTAATAACATCTGTAAAGAAATCTCTGTCTGTAGATTTACTTTGTCCCGTCCTGAGAGATACCCACGAAATGCACACAACCCAGAACGGATGGCTCCTGACCTAAGATGGGGGCTGTTAATGCCCTACAGAACAGCTAGGCACTGATGGCACCTAATATCAGCCTCTGCTGATGGTAGCAGGCAATAAAAGCCAGAGTTGATGGCTTCTGGGTTAATGTGGGCACTGATGGCACCCAACAAAAGCAACCAGGTGATGATAGCACCTACTATCCACCTCTGCTGATAGGAGCAGGCAATTTAAAGCCAGAGCTGATGGCTCCTGGCATAACCCGTTACTGATAGTACCCAACCAGGTGCTGATGGCACCTACTATTAACCACTGCTGATGACAGTAAACAATTAAAGGAGAGATGACGGCTCCTGGCATACCCTGGGTACTGATGGTACCCAATATCAACCATTGCTGATGGCTGAAGGCACTATCAACTATTTCTCACTCTCCATAACCACGCACTCCCTGGCCAAGGGGTTTGCAAGACCCAGTTGAGAGGCCTATCTCTGTCCACTTATCTTCTTCAATCCCTGTTTCAAGGTACCAATTTAAAATGCTGGGAGCCCCGCTGTGATGTCATCCTCCATCGCCACAGGTTCGAGACCACCTGGTCGGGAAGGCAGGCTCAGGATATTGACCTGGGCCCGTGATCGAGACCCAGTTGGTTCCTGTTATTTTTGTTATTACAGGTAGTATTATGATTTTTGTGGTTCTCTTTTTATTTTTTTTATTTTTTTATTTTAGATATTTTCTTTATTTACATGCGAATTTCTCCATTCCCAG
>NW_022196914.1:80120849-80121174 GCF_008632895.1 Mastomys coucha | reverse complement strand
GTGGATCCATGTGAGTTCCAGGCCAGCCTGATTTACACAGAGAATTCTAGGACAGACAGGTCTGTATATAGAGAGGAACAAATAAGTGAAGGAGGGGACAGAGGGGAGAAGGGAGGGAGAGAGGAAGAAAGGGAGGAAAGGGAGGGAGGGAAAGAAGGCAGTGTGGTGGATGAGTCTAAATGACAGGCCTTCCTGCAGTTGTGGAGAATAAAAGGAAGCAGCTATGTAAACAGTGCTCAGGAACTGGGAGAGTCAGTGATGGTCTGTCTCCTGGGATTTCAACTGTACAAGACAATGCCTGGGAAGTTAGCAGCTCTCACTTTGC
>NW_022196914.1:80116025-80118972 GCF_008632895.1 Mastomys coucha | reverse complement strand
GACTGATTTCTGGACATTGTAATATTTTGTTCAGTAGAAATTGAAACAAGTAGAAGCTTTTCAATTTGTATCCCATGGAGGTGGGATAGATAATAAACAAACCTGGGCTATTTTTCATTGCTTTATCACTGCAAATACCTGATCTATAAAAATGTTGTGTTAATCCCAGCACTTGGGAAGCAGAGACAGGCGGATTTCTAAGTTCGAGACCAGCCTGATCAACACAGTGAGTTCCAGGACAGTCAAGGTTATACAGAGAAACCCTGTCTTGGAAAAAAAAAAAATGTTGTGTTAGAGCTGGTTTTGGAGAAGGTGTTTGGCTCAGATATTGCTTGAGTATCTCAGGTCAGAATTACAGCCACACTAGTGCCCTAGTGACCAGGACTGATTGGTGGGATCCAGGGCAGCTAAGCTCAAGACTCCTCCAGCCTGGTCACTGATGCATCGACATGGTAAGGCTGGACCTGGTACATCATCTAGTAGGATTGTGGGGACAAAGAGAAGGTGCCAAGGGGAGTATGAGCTGAATTCCCTGCCTACCCATCCCCTTTGACTCTCTGGCTCCTCCAAGTGAGTAGGAAATTAGGGGATCTTCTGTCAGCTCCTGCTGTTTCAGCAAAAACACAAACAAGGCAGATGGGTCTTTGCAGCCAACTGGTGTTTGTTTGTTTACACCTTTTTAAATAAAGATGTTAAAAAGCTGGAAATTTGTGTTCTTCTCAAAATGGCCCAAGGGAAAAGATGAAGGGTGCAGTGGACACAGATGAGGATACACTATACTGTTTAATACTGTTGGTTACAGAGGGGATTGGTGGTTAGTTTTAAAGGAAGTCCTTAGAGGACCTTAGGCTTCCTGTTTCTCATGTGTGCTGGTCCATAAGAAAACCAGCACACAGGGAGCAACCTTGAGCACTTTGGGAAACCCTTCTGCTGAATCAACATGGATGATCACTGATCCACCCAGATCCTTCCCATCCAAATTTATCTAGGGGTCACCTGCAACTTCTATTTTACCCTTCTTCCTTCTGAGTAGACTAGGCTAGCCCTCAACTCAGATTCACTTTTCCTTCACTCTCTAATATGGAGATTAGAGGCCTGTGCCACCACTTCTGCAGAGGAGAATCTTTCCATGTTTAGCAATTTCCAGAGCAAATTTCTGCATCACAAGTGAACTCACCTGCAGAAACAGGACTGGCTATGTTGGAAAGTCAGGGCAGTGCTAGGCCTGACACAGAAAATCCACCCACCCGGCCTTGAGAGGTGTCTTTTATGCACTTCTAGGCATGGAAGAGCTTCACATTTTATAATCCTTAGTTCATCTGTTGGTCTTCCAGAGCCTCTCAGTAGGAAATGGATTTGAGGTAGAGATGTTCACTTAGGCAGGTGGATCCCAGTGAGTTCCAGGCCAGCCTGATTTACACAGAGAATTCTAGGACAGACAGGGCTATAGACAGAGAGGAACAAATAAATGAAGGAAGGAAAGCAGGGAGGGAGGAAGGGAGGATAGAAGGAAGGGAAAGTAAAGAAAGAAGGGAGAGAGTGGGAAAGACAGGATATATCGACAGAGGGAGGAGTGAGTGATGGGTGTTTCTGAAGGACAGGCCTTCCTGCAGTTATGGAGAATAAAAGGAAGCAGCTATGTAAACAGTGCTCAGGAACTGGGAGAGTCAGGGATGATCTTTCTCCTGGGATTTCATCTGTGCAAGACCATGCCTGGGAAGTTAGTAGCTCTCACTCTGCAGCCCACCTTTCCCTCCAGTGCCAACTGTATTCTACACCATGAGGAGGATGTGGGCACTAGTGCTCCAGCATGGTCAACATCTGATGGGATTTCAAGATACTATTTTTCTACTTTGTTGTACTATGGCTTGCAGTTTTACCTTTTCAGTATTCCCAGGAATTTTAAGAGATCTTTTATTTCTTCAGGAAGACCTAATCTGTGAGAAACTCATGTATCAGGCTAGAGAGTGGTCACACAGACAACACGTAATGATCCTTGCTTACAGTTTGCTCTCTGAACTTCATTTTCCTGTGAGACAGAAAGAGGGGCTAGGGAAGTGGGTAGGAGATTCCCTGCCCTGAATCTTCATCTCTACACTCAGCTGTTTCTCCCTAACCCTTTCTCTGCTGGGAAGACAGGATTAGCATCTGCACAACATTCCAGATCACAAAAGGACTCTAAACAGGATTTCCAAGCAGGACCTGGTGGCTGATGCCTTGAACCTCAACACAAGGGAGGCAGAGGCAGGGAGACCTTTGACTTGGTGGCCAGCTTGGTCTACAAAGGGAGTTTCACAACTGCCAAGGCTCCATAGAGAACCACTCTCTGTTGTAACTCTTCTTTGATATCAACTTTGATTATTATCTCGAATTAAGAAAACTCCACAGAGCTGGTATTGTCAGCAGACCTTAGGAGCAAGCTCTGCAGCAAGTTCCACAACCACTAGAGGAATATCCACTCCCGGGTGCTCTGACACTCTCAGGATCAGAGGTGAGGAGGACACAACATCTGTCCCAACACCAGGAGTAACTGGAACTAGTGGGACCAGGCACACAGAAACTCCACAAGCAGAGTGGCTCAGGCTACTTCTGGTCTCTCTGGGCTGGTGTCCTGAGCAGACCTTGGGTCCAGGCTCCTCAGTCAGTCCCACAACACCCAGAGGAAGCTGCTACACTCCCAGGTGCTCTAACAAGCCCAGGGTCACAGGATCCCAGATTCACAGGATCACAGAGACAGCTTGACTCTGAGGAGTTCTGACACAACCAGGATCACAGCAAGGACAGGCTCCAGTCAGATTTAGCAAGGGCAGGTAGCACTAGAGATAACCAGAAGGTGGGGGGCAAGTGTAAGAAAAGAAACAACACAAACCATGGTTACCTGACATCATCAGAACCCAATTCTCCCACCATAGCAAGTCCTGGACACACCATCACACCATAAAACAAG
>NW_022196914.1:80104180-80114635 GCF_008632895.1 Mastomys coucha | reverse complement strand
CACTATCTTAATACACACACAATTTCTTCTTCCTCTTCCTCTTCCTCTTCCTCTTCCTTCTCCTCCTCTTCCTCCTCCTCCTTCTCTTCCTTCTCCTTTTCCTCCTCCTCCTCCTCCTCTTCTTCTTCTTTTTCTTCTTCTTCCTCTTCTTCTTCTTTTGTTTTTGTTTTTCGAGACAGGGTTTTTCTGTGTACCGCTGGCTATCAAAGATCTCACTCTATATACCAGGATGGCTTCGAACTCAGAAATCTGCCTGCCACTGCATCCCAAGTGCTAAGAGTAAAAGTGTGTGCCAACACCATTTCTTACATGAATGTAACCTGTTCTCTGTGGGGTGAGAATAAAGTCACTCACTCAAGTCAAATAGTTTTGATCATAGCAGGAAGTCTCTATCCAAATATCACGCCTACAATTCATTCCTCGGCACAGCAGAAAGGTCAACTCTCACTTTACCTATGATGGACGTAAAATCCTTTGGTGATGTGAGGGTCATTGAAGTATAGTCTGATTACAATGAAATCCAATGTCTAAAAATTGTACTTATTTTGGGCTTGTACCACAATAAGATCCAAGATTTTAAACTCTACTAAATACAAAACAAACAAACAAAAACATATATATTTATGTTCATTCAAGAAAATACTAGTCGTAATGTATTATATTGAAATATACAGTTAATATGTTTGGAGTTATTTAAAATTTATACTGAGAAAAACATGTATTTTCAATATTGCTGTAGACAAGCATCTACATAAAACTGTTAAATTGACTGTTGTTTTATATCAAACAACTTTTATAATGCTCATTTTTATTGTTATAATATTTTATAAATTTTAATGAATATGACAAAAGAAGATATTGTAGATATTGAAGGGAGGTCTCTGGGAGGAGTGGGGTACAAAAGGGAAACAAAAATGTGATTTAATTATATTTACTCAAAATATGTTTTTAAATGTTAACAAATTCAGATAAATTGAAATCATGTAACTTTTCTCATTATAATGCAATAAAAGTTAAAAAAAATCATTTACAAAAAAAGGAAAAAAGGAAAAAGGAAAAAATCCCCAACTAGTGGACACACCTGAAAGGGATTTTGGCTTAATTTGTAAAAAGGACTCAGTGTTTTTGAGGTAGGAAGACTTGCCTTTAAGGCAGATCTTTGGAGCTTGAAAGACTCAAGCCTTTAATCTGGATCTGCAGCAAGAAAGACATATACCTTCCCTATTGTGATACTTGTTATTATGAGCCATGGTTTGCCTGTAATACCACTGGCTGTTCTGGAACTCACTTTGTAGACAAGGCTACTCAAAAAGACAACTTGTTTGATTCACTTCCATAGTGATTGGATCAAAGGCCTGAGCCACCACACCCATAAGAAGATACTCACCTTGAATCCAGACAATGAAGCTGGTACACACACCTTTAATTCGGGCCACACCTTCAGCTACAGGCCTATATAAGAACATGGAGGAAGAAAGCTTTCACTTTGCCTGCTTGCTCTCTCCTAGCTAGCAAGTCTATTCCTTTGCTGGCACTAGAACCTCCTCAGCTGTGAATCAATCTTCCACTAAAGACCAGCTGAGACATCCAGCCTTGGGGACAGAGAACTTCTGGATTCTTGGACTTTGCTTCCTATCCAGCTGTTGTGGAATAAGCTTAACTGTAGCCTGTAAGTCACTAAAATACATTCCCTTCCACGAAAGAAAGAGTGAGTGAGTGAGTGAGTGATGATTATGATAATATTTAATCTTTTACTCTCTAAACCAAGCACCCCAAGAGGAGTTGCTGGCCATTAGCACTCTCCCCATTGCCCTTCTCATCAACAACCTATAACATATAACTCCAGAGTGATAGGATTTACTTTGAGAAGATTCACTCCTTTTTGTAGGCTGGGTTTTATTTTTAATTTTTAGAGCCTAGGTTTTCCTGTGTAACCGTAGCTGCCCTCAAACTAGGTCTGACAACTACACTGGTTTTGAGGTCAGAGATCCATGTACCCGATCTGCTCCTTTCCCTTAATTCTGGGCTAAAAGGATTTTGCCAACAGACTGGAAGATTCTCACCTCCTTCAAATAGATGCTAAGATTGTGGGTTTAAAACCCAGCTTCCCCCAAGGTAATGGTTGGGAGGGGCCATGAAGTGTAGAGAACAATGAACTAACTGGACTCTTCTTTTTATCAGGAGGTCAAGGACTTGCCCAGTGTTCCATGGATAAAGCCAAGAAGATGATGCAGTTCTGTCCCAGTGTTGTCAAAGATGCATCAGATTCTGAAGAACAGGCACTGCCCAGTGCACGAGTCTTGCCACCCCTGAGTACAATATGTTCCATGTCTGAGCCACATTGTTCCTGTGGAGAGTCAAGCCATTGCTCTGAGGATGGCTGGGTGGTCGATTGGGATTTCTACTCCTTTTGTGTATTTGAGAGCTTGGACTACCTGAGATCCTATCGCAGACTGAATTGTGCAAAGAAGAAGGGCACAAAGGTCTTCCAGCGTGAGAGTCACAGGGAGCCACAGGTGTCCCCAGGAGATGTGCACAATGACACAGACAAAGATACAGAGGAGCCAGATGAACCCTTGCCAAGCTTGCCCAGGGAGAAAGGGCTGAAACTTGAGACACAGGATGGTGGAGACTGCCCTGACCAGGATCCTGCTTCTGACAGTGCCAGCCACCTAGGCTGCTGGACATGGCTTCGAAGGGCTTTTGGTCAGAAGGAGAAGAGAACAAGCCACCCAGAACTCTGTTTGGAGCCCAGGAGCCCTGATGCCTGCTAAGACTTGCACTTAGGGGATCTTCTGTCAGCTCCTGCTGTTTCAGCAAAGGCACACACATGTGCAGTTGTGTCTTTGCAGACATCTGGTGTTTGTTTGTTGGTGTGTTTACAGCTTTTAAATAAAGGTGTTAAAAAGCCTGAAATTTGTGTTCTTGAAATGGTCCTAGGAAAAAAATGAAGGTTGGAGTGGACAATGATGAGGATATACTTCTGTTTCCTGCTGTTGGTTACAGACGTATTGGTGGTTTGTTTTAAAGGAAGTCCTTAGAGGGCCTTAAACTTCCTGATTCTCATATTTGCTCATCCATAAGATAACCAGCACACAGGGAGCAACCTTGAGCACTTTGGGAAACCCTTCTGCTGAATCAATATGGATGATGGCTGATCTACCCCGATGCTTCCCTTCCAAATGAATCTAGGGAACACCTGCAACTTCCATTTTACCCCTTCTTCTTTCTGTGTGGACTAGGCTAGCCCTCAACTCAGATTCACTTTGCCTTCCCTCTCTATTATGGAGATTAGAGGCCTGTGCTACCCCTTCTGCAAAGGAGAATCTTTCTATTTAGCAATTTCCAGAGCAAATTTCTGCATCACAAGTGAACTCACCTGCAGAAACAGGACTGGCTATGTTGGAAGGTCATGACAGTGCTGGCCCTGACACAGAAAACCCAGCCACCTGGCCTTGAGAGGGTGTCTTATGTGCTTCCAGTCCTTGACATGGTTCATATTTTATATGTTTTAGATCAGCTGTTGGTCTTCCAGAAAGTCTAGCAGCTCTGTTGGAAATGGACTTGAGGTAGGCATATTCACTCAGGCAGGTGGATCCATGTGAGTCCCAGACCAGCCTGATTTACACAGAGAATTCTAGGAAACACAGCACTATATACAGAGAGGAACAATTAAATGGAGGGGGGAGAGAAGCTAGAAGGAGAGAGAGTGAAAGAAATGAGGGGAGAGAGATTGGGAGGGAGGAAGCGATGGAGGAAGGGAGAGATGGAAGACTGAGTGTTGCATGGGTCTGAATGACAGGCCTTGCTGCAGTTGTAGAGAATAAAAGGAAGCATCTATGTAAACAGTGCTCTGAAACTGGGAGAGTCATCTGTGATCTTTCTCTTGGTAGTTCATCTGTGCAAGACAATGCCTGGGAAATTAGTAGCTCTCACTCTGCAGCCCACTTTTCCCTCCAGTGCCAACTGTGTTCTCTACACTATGCTAAGGATGTGGATGCTACTGCTCAAGCATGGTTAACATCTGGTGATTCCAAGATAGTGTTTTTGTACTTTCTTGGACTATGGCTTGCAGTTTTACCTTTTCAGTATTCCCAGGAATTTTAAGTGATCTATTATTTCCCCAGTAAGACCTAATCTGTGAGGAAACAATCTACCAGGCTAGACAGGAATCACCTGTTTCATGTATATGAGTGTTCCATCTGCGTGCATGTCTAAATGCCAGAAGTGGGCATTGAGTCCCATTACAGATGGTTGTGAACCACCATGTGGATTCTGGGAATTGAACTCAGGATCTCTGGAAAAGTAGCCAATGCTCTTAACTGCTGAGTCATTTCTCCACCCGCCCCCATCTTAGTATTTTTTGAAAGTTCATTTTTTTATAACAGTTAGTGTTATATGACTGATTTTTGTATGTAGTTTTTATTTTATTAATTTTTTTTTTGGATAGATGTTTTGTTCTCCATGAAAGTCTGTACCACATGCATGCCCAGTGCCTGAGGAGGCCAAAAGTGGACTTCAGATCCCCTGGAACTGAAATTACAGTTGATTGCGAACTGTCATGTGGCTGCTGGCCATTGAATCCAGGTTGTCTGGAAGCTCAGTCAGTACTCTTGACTGTTAAACCATCTCTCCAGCCCATATATGCATGCATGCATGTGTGTTCACGTTATGTATATTCATATATATGTATGTATGTATGGCATGGGGTTTCCTTGTGTAGCCATGGTTGTTCTGGAATGCACTGAGCTGGCCTTGAACTCACAGAGATCATCCTGCCTCTGCCTCCTGTGTGCTGGAATTAAAGGCATGTGCCACCATGCCTGTTGATATTTTTAATTCACATAAACTGTGTAATAAAAATCATCAAAATTGGGGGCTGGTGAGATGGCTCAGCGGGTAAGAGCACTGATTGCTCTTCCAAAGATCATGAGTTCAAATCCCAGCAACCACATGGTGGCTTACAACTACCCATAATGAGATTTGATGCCCCCTTCTGGTGTGTCTGAAGACAGCTACAGTGTACTTATAATAAATAAAAAATAAAAATCATCAAAATCGGGGCGGTGGTGGTATGTGCCTTTAATCCTAGCACTTCAGAGACAGAGGCAGGCGGATTTCTGAGTTCAAGGCCAGCCTGGTCTACAGAGTGAGTTCCAGGACAGCCAAGGCTACACAGAGCAACTCTGTCTCAAAAAAAAAAAAAAAAAAAAAAAAAAGCATCAAAATCTACATCTGATTTTATTCAGACCTTTCTACCCATTGTAATTTAAAATCTTCCTGTACACATTTCATCTGCTGCCTCTGTCTGTGCACATTGGCCTCTGGTGGGCTTGCCATACACCCTCATTCTCCCCTGTTCCACAGTCGACACCCCATTTGCCAAAGGCACTACCTTCACATGTAATAGTCCCTTCAGACTTTGTAAGATAATCTCTCTAGGACTTGAGCAGAATTTGGCCATATAAAGTTTAATTTCAATTGTCAACTCAGTTGTGTGAAGAAGCACTTAAATGATTAGTAAAGCCCGACTCAACTCTTGAGTGGTCAGTGGTGCCAGTCCCTTAGACAATTAGATGTTGAGTACTCTGATCCAATGAATGAATTAGTCCTGAAAGAGTTAAATTTAAAACTTGTGCTAATGAGAAAATTGCAGGTTTGAGAAAAACACAGTGGACCAAGGTCGAATATGTCCAAATAAGCCTGGGCAAAAATAAGCAAGCTGTTAAGACATTCTAGGAACTAACAGGCCAAAAAGATAGAGAAGAAGAGTGTTGTTTTTACATAGATCACTCAGGAAGAGTCAAAGATAATTTAGTCAAAATAAGAAAAGGTTTAGAACAAAGGAAACGAGAAAGAGCTCAAGGCAAAGGAAATATTAAAGCTTTAGACCTGTGCTGACTAGGAAGAAAAGTCATGGGCCTAAGAATCCATCACAAGCTGGCCCACATAGGCCTGGGAATGAGCAAGCAAGTTGTTAGATATCATAAGAGCTGGCAGGTCAAGAAGACATAAAACTATAAACATAGAGGAAAACATGTCTAGGCAAACAAGGACATGTCCAGGGCCCAGGCCTGCAAGGACGTGCCTGGGCGGACACTAAGTAATGGACCATCTGGTCCTCTCAGATATGGTTTAAGGTCAGATGCTTTGTTGACTCAGATTAACACCCACTTTAGGAATTTTCCATTCTGTTCTGCACATAATAGTTAATATTTGAACTAGCCAATCATGTGTAACCACACTGACTCTTTTCTTCCCCCAGACTTTTTCCCTATATAAACCCCTAACTTTTGAGCCTCGCGAACCGGAGCTCCCCGAAATTAAAAACTACCTCTTGTAATTACATCAAGACGGTCTCTCATGATTCCTTGGGTGCATGTCCTCCGAGATTTGAGTGGGGGGTCTCCCCACGGGGGTCTTTCAGTCCCTGGATAGATTCTTAGTAAGATGGTTATTATCTGGAAGTGGGGCCTAGTCTGAGGAAGTAGGTGACAGTGAATATATGTATTCTTCAGGTCCTCTCCTATTCTACCCTGTTATTATAGCCCGCTTCCCTACCCCATCACCCTGGTATTTTGAAACAGGGTCTGTGTGTTCATAGTCTTGGCTGGAATTCAATTTGTAGACCACGCTGACCTTGAACTCAGAGATATGGCTGTCTCTGCTGTCTGAGTGAAATCCTGGAGCAAACTAAATCTTTTCTCCCTGTTTTGTTCAGGCGTTTATTTGTGGAAGCACAGGAGTAACTAACAAACTCACTGACACTGTCTGGTTTTCCCTGAGCACTGGCAAGACTGGATATCACAAACATAGTGAATACTTCAGAGGTCAGCCCTCTGCAAGGGACTTTGTGCCTCTGCCCAGAGCAGTCCTGGTGGGAGCTGACGCAGCACACACTTTCCTGGTTTGCTTCTCTGCCTCCTCTTATCTTTTGGAACAGTATCTCAGTAAGTAGTTCTGGCTGACCTCTGGAATTCACTATGTAGATCAGGCTGACCTCAAACTCCCAGAGGTCAACCTGCCTCCTGGGAGTACTGGGATTAAAGGCATGTGGTACCACACCTGGCTCCCTAAGGGTTTTATAATTTCTATTTGTCCTCAAGAGCCAGATTTGGAGTGTAGTTTTTGTTTTGAGTTTTATTTTTGACACAGTATCTCACTTAGTTCAGGCTAGACTTGATGTAGCCAAGGATGACCTGAATCTCCAGGTTCTCCCTCCTTCCACTTTATTTTTTTTTAAAGATTTATTTATCTATTATTATATGTAAGTACACTGTAGCTATCTTCAGACACACCAGAAGAGGGCATCCGATCTCATTACAGATGGTTGTCAGCCACCATATTGTTGCTGGGAATTAAACTCAGGACCTCTGGAAGAGCAGTCAGTGCTCTTAACTGCTGAGCCATTTCTCCAGCTCTTGCTTCCTCCACACCTCTGCTGGCTCTGGACCCACTCGCTTCCGCCCCGCCTCCTTTTACTTTCTAAGTACTGGGGTTAGAGGCAGGGTTGTGTGCATGTGCCTCCACTCTGGCTGCAGTCTGGCTTTGTTGTCGGTGGGTGGGGTACAGATTGGGTGTTTTGGAGTCCCTAACCTCTTATTCAAGAGTAAATCAAAAACCTAGACAGGTTGTAGACTAGTCAGGAAACTTTATTCAAATCAAAAAAGGCTAACAGGTCAGAGAGGAAGTTGCTCAAAGGCTCCAGTTAGTGTCAAGATCTTTCTTTTCTTTCAGAGTGTTCAAGGGGAGCGGAGTCTGGTTCTGGGGCTTCATTTGTGTGATTCTCTATTTTTACTGCAGGCTCTGATTATATAAGCCCTTGTTTTCTGCACATGCCCTTTTTCCATAATACCCCTGACTTTTAATCATAGGCACACCTAATTACACATAGGCATAACATGATTAGTAGCAGATTCTAAGAGTTCATTTTCATGGCATATTGTACTTTATTGCTCATGCACCTGAAACCAGTCTACGTTGGCCCAGCTCAGTGCTGCCTCCTAGCACCAGAACAGCTAAACAGAGGTTTGCTAGAAAGTTTGGGATCTAGGACAAGCCTCACAGCTACTTTCTCATAATGGAAGTCTTCTACAGACTCCATGAATGGTGTATATAGCAGGCACCGGACTGGCATGAGGGAACCCAGTGGGGTATTCCACTGCCTGAGGAGTGGCTTACGGGAGACCCTCAAAGTGGATCTCAGAGCAGGCCTTGGGTATTTGGGGGGGGGTTGGGGGGGATTGGGGGACAGTTCCAACATAAGAACAGGAAGCATTGACTATGAGTCTATTAACTAAATTCTCTGTCATCAAGTCTTTCATGGCTTGGTCCTAGAAAGCCTGTCTTGGGTGGCAGGGGAAAGAAGAAAGGACGGACACAGATATTAAAATAGCTGGGACTGGGGGGCTGGTGAGATGGCCCAGCAGGGAAGAGCACCGACTGCTCTTCGGAAGGTCATGAGTTCAAATCCCAGCAACCACATGGTGGCTCACAACCACCCATAATGAGATCTGACGCCCTCGTCTGGTGCGTCTGAAGACAGCTACAGTGTACTTACATATAATAAATAAATAAGTCTTTTTTAAAAAAGTATAATTTATAAAAAAAAAAAAATAGCTGGGACTGGGGGTGCGGGGGCTAGTGAGATGGCTCAGCCGGTAAGAGCACTGACTGCTCTTCCAAATGTCCTGAGTTCAAATCCCAGCAACCACATGGTGGCTCACAACCAGGTCTGATGCTCTCTTCTAGTGCGTCTGAAGACAGCTACGGTGTACTTATTTATAATAAATAAATCTTTGGTCCGGAGCAAACAGGGACTAAGCAATCGGGACAAATGGGGCCAATTGGAGCGAGCAGAGGTCCTAAAAAGTCAATTCACAACAACCAGATGAAGGCTCACAACTATCTGTAGAGCTACAGTGTGTACTCATATACATTAAATAAATAAATAAATAAATAAATAAATCTTTTTAAAATATAGCTGGGACTGGGTGGACTGAGCTTCTTCACATGGGGAGTCTCAGCTGATCCACATCCTGGAACTTCAGTTATTTTTTACTTAGTACAGGAGAAGAGGGACGAGTCATCTGGGTAGGAGGTTATTGGTGTATTTGTTTTGAGCTATTTTATTAGGTCCTTATATCTACCACCTTTCCAATCTTTATTCCACTCTAATCCCTTCCAACTCCCCAACAACAGGTAGGAGAGAAGGAAGGTTAGAGGGGGAAAGGGCCACAGATCTATTTCAACCAACAAAATAGACTACTTCCTGCTGACTGGGGGCATTAGGTTCCTTTGGGGCAAGTACGATCTCTGTAGTCAGGATATCTCCAACTTCTGCAACAAACTGCAACAACAGCAACCAGGAGCAAAAGGAGGGGCAGCAACTTCCTCAGAATGCCTCTGCCCCTCTGGGGCTCTTACATTGACTTCCTCTCCAGAGTCCCCAGAATTAAGCTATCTGCAGCTGGCAAAAAAAAATCATGCCCCAGCTAGAGCCTGAGACAAATCCCAATCACCTGCTGTGAAGTAGCCTCTTATCCCTGGTTAAAACAAAAACATATTTACATAACAAAACTTGGCTTTTAAAGAACTAAACTCTCACTACAGGATGTCTCTATAGGGGAGCACAGACCTGAGAGTCCCTGCCCCTAGCTGACTTTATTGATAATAAAGAATTGC
This sequence comes from Mastomys coucha, assembly GCF_008632895.1. NCBI lineage: Eukaryota > Metazoa > Chordata > Mammalia > Rodentia > Muridae > Mastomys > Mastomys coucha. The sequence continues at coordinate 80,104,951 of NW_022196914.1, read as the reverse complement.
CATACAGCCAATGGCTGTGCAGAAAGGAGGGGGGGCGCGCTGGGGGGGTGGAGGGGCGGGGAAGAACTTTTAGATTGCATGGTCAAGGGGCTGGGAGAGAAAGGAGAGATGGAGAAGCACCATGACTGGGAAGCAGAAAGATGAAACTTAAAAGTCCCACCAGCAGCACATAAGGATCCAGGCAAGCGGCCCACTCGCACTCTCCGATTGGGTCTGGGGTAGCAGAGATGAAATGTTGATATAGCAAGTTGACTCAGGAGAGTTGGAGGGAAAAATGTATGTTAGCCAAGGGGAGATTTAGAAGAAGTGCTCCGCCATTGAGCTAGTCAAGGCATATCAAAATCAGCTGGGGCGTGTGTGTGTGTGTGTGTGTGTGTGTGTGTGTGTGTGTGTGTGTGTGTGTGTGAGTGTGATTCTCTAATCCAGAATCCAGAGAGCTCTTGGGCAGGTGGAATGCAGCTGCTCCAGGAGCCAAAGCAGTTTAATCAATTCACTGCTACATTAGGTTTTTTTTTAAAAAAAAAAAATTATCACTTTCATTTTTTAAAAAGTAATTTTTGATTGTGACAACCAAAAGTTGAAAAAAAAAAGGAACGTTTTCTTTCCTACATCCAATTTGGAAATGCCCAGCATACTAGAGTATGAGAGTTTTCCCACATACCCTCCTCCCTCTCCCTCTCCCTCTCCCTTCTCCTTCCTCCTTCCCCCTCCCCTCCTCTCCCTTCTCCTTCCCCTCTCCCCTCCTCTCCCTTCTCCCTCCCCCTCCCCTCC
>NW_022196914.1:80089850-80103813 GCF_008632895.1 Mastomys coucha | reverse complement strand
CCTCTCCCTCCTCCTCCCCTCTCCCTCTTGAGTATGTATTTATTCCTTTTAGTAATAGTTCAGCCAGCTCACAGCACAGTTATCAGCAGCAAAACAAGAAAGACACTATCCAGATTCTTTTTAAAAGATTCATTTTCTTTTCAACTATGTGCATGTGTGTGTCCAGAAGAGGGCACTGGATGCCCTGGAGTTACAGGTGGGTGTGAGCCCTGACATGGGTGCTGGGAACCAAACCCGTGTCCTCTGAAAAAGCAGCAAGCAATCTTCACCACCGAACCCACTCTCCTGACTCGTATCAGTGTAGACTCCTTTGGGTTTCCATATTGCATAAATGTATGTACATACTGTGTGTTCTTTGTGTGTTTTCTTGTCTCCCTTCATTCTCATTGCAATGTATTCACCCATGTTACGTGAAATTTCAGTTTATTCATTCTCTTTCCTACATATTTATTGCATGCTGTGACTATATCACAGCACGTCAGTTCTAATGTTGATGGACATAACTCCTAGTTCAGAGATATTGTGAAGAGTGCTATTTTGGATATTATGGCATGTGTCTTTATGTGAACACAAACACACGCACTTCTGTAGGTTACATTACTGGAAGTAGAGCTATTGAGTCATTCAGTCTAGAGGTTCAGCTCGAGTAGCTACTAACATACCTCCAAACTGCCATACCAACTGAGGTTCAGATATGCTGGTCCCATGGGGAGTGGCACTATTAGGAGGAATGGCTTTGTTGGAATAGGTGTGGCCTTAATGGAGGAAGCGTGTCACTGTGTAGGCTTTGAGGTTTTCTCCAATGCTCAGACTCCACCCTGTGTGGAAGAGAGAGCCTCCCCCTGTCTCCCTCTAGAAGAGGATCTCCTCCTGGCTGCCTTCAGATCAGGACATAGAACACTCCGCTCCTGCTAGAGCACCACGTCTGCCCGCATGCTGCCATGCTTCCCAGTCATGATGATGACTGGAGAGAACCTCTGCACCTGTAAGCCTGAAGCGGGGAGTTAACAAGCCAGCCTCCATCAAATGTTGTCCTTTATAAGAGCTGCCTTGGTCACGGTGTCTGTTCACAGCAATAACACCCTAAGACACCAACTGACAACCTTCCAGCTCTGTATGAAGTTACGGGGCTGATCCATGTATTTGTTAATGTTGTGCAATTTAGGCATTTTGGTGGCTTTGTAGGCATTGTGCTTTAAATCTGTAGTTCTCCAATGACAAATGAAGCTGAGTACCTTTTAGTGACAATACTACTTACTGGAGCTGGAGAACTGGCACACCCACTAAGGGCACTGGCTGCCCTTCTAGAAGCCTGAGGTTCCCACATGGCAGCTCACAACCATCTCCTCCAGCTCCAGCAGATCCCATCTGTCTTTTGGCCTCTGTGAGCACTGAATATATACAGTGCACAGACATACATGCAGGCAACCCCACACACACATGTAAAATAATAAAATAAAAGATTAAAGCATTAAAGTCCTCACTGATCAAGTCCTATTGTTTATCCCTTCAGTTATCATTATTTTTCAGGTCTTCACTTTGTACAGAGGACAATATTGAATGACCCAGGCCTGAATTAGACATGCCAGGTTTAGGAATCAGCAGCAACAGGTGCCTTTGTTAGCTTTGTCTGTTTACAACAGGTCTTGCCATACATTTCCTTGAATTTTTAATTCTGCTCTTTAGCCTCTCCCAACCCCGCCAAGTAGTTGGAAGAGCACCAACTAGAGCCAGAAATTTCACACTTTTTGTCAAAGAAAAATCAAACATGGCCACTAAGACTGGATTTCACTGAAACACAACTAACCAAACTATTTTACACAATAAATTAAATTATAGAACAATATAATGTCTCATAGCTTTACAATCACCTACATTTTGATACTAAGTTACATCTCTGGAAAGTGGAAAGATATTTTTTCATGCATTCACGTGTCCGTATGAGTATACAAGCACACATGTGTGCAAATGCATGAGCTGTGTGTGTGTGCAGAGGCCAAAAGAACACTTTTTAGCACTTTTACTGCAGGAGATATATATATATATATATATATATATATATATATATATATATATATATATATGGACAGTCAGATTGTCACATGACACTGGGATCCAAACTTTGATCCCTTACAAAGCACTACAGAAGAGATCAAAGGGAGCTATCACTCCAGACCCTAAACCTTTCTGTCTTATTTCTTTTAGGTAAATTGCTGAATCACTGCAGAGACTACTTCCTCTTGCCTGCTAAATACCAGCAGAGACCCAGGCAAGAGGCAGACAACTATAATCCAGCACTTAGGAGATGGAGACTCTTTCTCTAGTTAGAGTTCAGCCAGACTGTGTATCAAGAACCTGTATCTCAAAACAAAGCAAAGAAAGTTTCCACAGAGACAGAGATCACATACACCCGGATCTCTCTTTATCTGCTAATCTAAGTTTTCTCTAGTTTTTTTGAGATAAAGTCATCTCTGTAGTCCAAGCTCTCGCTATGTAACGCTGGCTGGTGTAGAATTCGTTACATAGACCAGACTGACCTCAGATTCACAGGGATCCACCTGCTGCTAGGTGCTAGGATTGAAGTCACAAACCACCACTCCCAGTGGGTTTTCAGGTGTAAATGGAGTCCCTCCCTGATTATACATCCATCTTACTTCACTAAACCTGGGTGCAACCTAACAGATGATGGCCAGTAGTCTCTCTGAGGACTTCAAAGGTGCATCTGTGGCAGAGGGACAGGGAAGACAGGGAAGAGAAAGAATAATGTCTTCATTGCAGAGGGCAGCATGTATGACAGGTTTGAGGCAGAGACCGGGAGCTCAGTAGGGCCTGAGAAACTGGGCCACCATTACCTCTCTCTCTCTCTGTTTACAGACTCTCCCACTCAGGATCTTGTTCCACTGCTTGAGTGTAACACATGGCTGCACACATAGGACAAGGCTTAGCGTTCAAAGCTTTGGCAGATATACTACCAACTACTCCAGCAGTTCATTCATGGGGTAGATGTTGGAGTGAACCAATTCAAAGCCCTGGATCTGGACCTGAGAGGTAGCTGAGCTGATCAGCCCCCTGAATCCCCTGTTCTCAAACCCTCAGGGCAGGCTCATTGGCAATCCCTACAACCAGGGCCAGCTCTACCCTGCTGCCCAGGTGAGATGTAGGGCCCACTCTCCTGAGTGTTGCAGTTGATGAGAGACATGGCCAGTTCTCCCGCCTGCCTGCCATAGGTGGGGAGGGAGGAGGGAGGGGAGGAAGTTATCTGATCCAGGCCACCACACCACAGACAAGAGGCAGGGCCAGCTCTCCTGCAACCCCCAAGTCCCCGGCCAGCTCTACTCTGCTGCCCAGGCAGTGTGCAGGGCCTGCTCTCCGGAGTGCTGTGGCAGGAGAGCGGTAAGTCCGGCTCCCCTGCTCTCATGACCTGGTCCAGGCCAGGCTGATTGGCACTGGGCTCTCCCACCCAACCACCAATGTTGAGGGCTAAAGAGAGGGGAGGAAGGTACATGTGTTTACCTATTGTTCCTCTTTGGGAGTTTTTAAAGGTTTGTCTTACATGTTGATAAAGCTTTTAGTGTATCTAAGCTGGAAAGTAAAGCGCAATACGTGTTTATTAATCGTTTGTAGGCAAAGCTTGATAAAATTGATTTATTTTCAAGATTTATGTATTTTATGTTTACAGGTGTACTGGCTGGTTTTGTGTGTCAACTTGACACAGGCTGGAGTTATCACAGAGAAGGGAGTTTCAGTTGGGAAAGTGCCTCCATGAGATCCAGCTGTGGGGCATTTTCTCAATTGCCCCTTGTGGGTGGTGCCATCCCTGGGTTGGAAGTCTTGGGTTCTATAAGAGAGCAGGCTGAGCAAGCCAGGAGGAGCAAGCCAGTAAGGAGCATCCCTCCATGGCCTCTGCATCAGCTCCTGCATGAGTTCCAGTCCTGACTTCCTTTGTGATCAACAGCCATGTGGAAGTAAGCTGAATAAACCCTTTCCTCCCCAACTTGATTCTTGGTCATGATGTTGTGCAGGAATAGAAACCCTGACTAAGACAACAGGCAAATGTCTCCCCCGCGCCTCCCAAGTGCTGGGATTATAGGCGTACACCACTACCGCCCCGCAGCAAATGCCTTTGATTTGAGAGTTCTGGGCATTGGGGTGGGTAGCGAGGAACACGATCCACCGCTGCTGGGAAGATTAGAGCAGGCTAATCAACTACAGCTATAATAATGTAACTATATTATACTTTGAAAATAGTATAATAATTATAATTAAAATATATTTCCCCGTCTACAGCCATACCACCCTGAACACACCTGACCTCGTTTGATCTCGGAAGCTAAGCAGGGTCGGGCTTTGTTAGTTCTTGGATGGGAGACCGCCTGGGAATACTGGGTGCTGTAGGCTTTAAAAAAAAAAATTCCCTTTATTTTATATCCTGTATAGTTCTCCTTTGTCATATGGGCTTAATATTTTTTCTTGAGGATGCCAGATGTAGCTTATTTATTACCTTGTATCAACAGGTGGAGTTGATAAATCTACATTGATAAGTTTATCCATACTTTCAACTGATATCTACTTTAAGATAGCTGCGTCCTACATTTTGCCTGAATTCAATAACATAATGCCATTTTAGTAACTGTGAATGTAGCTCAGTGGCAGAGCATGTGCCTGCTGTATGACAGAACTTGGCATTGCAAGAGAAAACAAAAAGTGAATATATATTTTCTTGTAGCTGGAGATTAATTTTTATATTTAGGTATGAATAAAAAGATCTCAGCTCTATTTTCCATATTAAGTACCTTTTATATGAAAAATTTACGTCTATGCTTGTGACTATTTTATTTTATTTTATTTGGTTTTTCGAGGCTTGTGACTATTTTAAACTGTGTTCCCCAGCTGTCATTCTCAAGAGGAGTCTGAAGCCTAAGGAGAGGGGTATGAATTTGAGATGACTGTATTTGTTTCTGTCCCATGGTGGAGACACCTAAGACCTCACATGCCATTTTTGATGCAGTTTGCCTACATCTCCCTCCGTGAACAGAATGTGGCCTGCAGAGCAGAGGGGCCATTGGCAGCTTCCTGACAAATGCCTCGTAGGTTAATAGAATGCAGCATTTGTGAAAAAACAGAAGCCCTTCTGATATGTGAAGCAGCAGAAGGCTTAGGAAAGGTATTTGTCCCCAAAGGCCATCCAATGAGACATCTAGATGGAAGAAATTTCCTGGATCCTGATCAAGAAAGGAACGTGGAGCTGGGGACCACTGCTACTAGGAGCGGGTTGGCCATCAGCAAGATTTGCTACATCAGGTGGTAGCTGACCCGGAGCAGGCAACGGGCATCGCTGTCAATCACCAACATTAAGTTTCTCAGGCTCCAGAGATCTTTTCCTGGAGCATGGAGACCTGGGAGAGGAAAGCTTTGAGGATGATGTTGGACTTGGTGGGCACACACCTGAGGCTTAGGTGACTCCCCACACCCTGCCAGATGCCTGACCTGGACTACGTGCCTGCTTCTCATATAAAATTGTGCCCTATTGTCATGTAGGCCCAAAACAGTTCTCTATGCTAATGAGGTACCTAGAGGCCAGGAGGGCGTAGCTGATAAACTTCCCTTCTCAGACATTCCTCCCTGCAAAAGGAATTTAATCTCAGGCCTACCCTGAGAAGTGGATATGGTATGCTATGCATCTATTTTTCACCATGAACAACTAATAAGCAGTTTAGAACCATGGACTGTCTAATTCATCAGGACCCGTCATGGGGAGCTGTTGGATACAGGCCCCTACCTGGATATCTGTTTACAGAACCTATTTGCTTCAAGACAGGATGTTATGCTCTGTGAGAAAAAACATCCTGCCTTTTGCAGTTTGGCCCATTTGCAGGTAGAGATGAGTCAGTCCCAGTTGGGGGTTTCCTCCTTGAATGTTTTTATCCCCCCCATGCTGCTCAGTATAAATTGAGCAGAGAGGACTAAAGATTGGCATTCTTCCTTGACCAGTGACCAGAGTCTGTGCCTTTTGTTAAATCCCCCAGGCCTATGCCTGATTCTTGGTACTTCTCAAAGTCAGGGAGCCATAGAGAAGACCTTTGACTACAGAGCCGCAGCTTACTTCTGTTTCTGGCCTCTCCATGCTCTCAGCCATAACTGCCACCAAGGCTGCCTCTGCCAAGCTAAGGACAATTACCCCAGCTGGGAAAAGTCAGAGTCCCCCTTTCCCTTGGCTCCCCAGCTAGCCGCTGTTCCCAGCCTGGGGCCCCCAACTCCATTCTCTGCTCTTCAGAAACTCCCAGCAAAGCCTGGATATCAAAGAGTCTGAGAACCCCACAGCCCCGACCTCAGTCACAGACCGGGGGAACCCTGAACCAACCCCAGCTTTCCCACATCTCAGATTTAGCTTTCCCACCTTGGTGGGGTGCCTACAGCCCGGGGGCACAAGCCCAGGAGGCAGCGTGGGATAAGTGCAGTCAAACTCCTTGCCTTTCACCTCCCAAGAGGCCATGTCCTGTGGGGGAGTAGATGTGGACCCACAGATGGATTCTGGGTAGGCTTGCTGGAGGGGTCCAGCTTTTCTGGAAAGTCCCTCGACTCCTTCCACGTTACAGATGTGGGAGTCCAGTTAGGTTGTTCTCTTTCCCACTTCCATGTGCTCTGCTCTCACGGTTTGTGCTTCGGTCAGGCCTAGCTCAGAAGACCACAGGGCTCAACAGGCAGCTGCTTGGTGAAGTGCCAGGGGTCCCCAGAGAGCTGTCCCAGCTTTGACTAGAAAGGGAGTAGCAAAGCACCAGAAGGTTCTGGATGCAGGTTTCTTGGGGGTTTTGGCTCTCGTGCCAGTCTGCAGAATCCCATGCCCCCCTCACACAGATCTGGTAGTGATGTTCCATCGTGTCCCTCTCACAGCGATGACAGCCTCCAGCCCTGGTGTTCCTACACTCCTCCTGAGTAGGTGGCCCTAAGCCCACCGAGGCCCACTACACTGAGACAGGAAAACTGGGAGGAGAAAATTATACCAGAGGAGCCTAATCTCCTGCGACCTTCAACTTAGGGTCATCTCAGGATGAAGCCAAGAGGAACTGAAGACAAATTGGATTAGCAGCTGGGTTGGGTATCCAAAGTAGAAATAAGCAAGCCTGGAAGATGATGAAAGTCTGGGTGTCAGGCATTGGGGGGAGTTAAGGGGCTCCTCCTTTTCTTCACAAACTGACCAACCAACTACCTAGAATTAGTGAGGCTATGGATCTCAGAGGAAAACTTACTATCTTCACACTACTAAACCAGCATGATTCCTAACTGCATCCACATTATCTACCCTTATCCCCACAGAGAAGTATAGCTCCTAACACTCACCAAAGAAATCTTCTCTTTGCAACAAGCAGAGACCAGGACAGAAAACACAACCCAGAGAGATGGGGCTGAAGAGATGGCTCCGTGGTCAAGAACACTGGCTGTCCTTCAGACAACCAAGGTCCAATTGCCTTCACCCACGTGGCAGCTCACCACTATAACTCCAGGAGTTCTGCCCCTTCACACAGACTCACATGCAGGCAAACACCAGTGTACGAAAAATGGAAATAAGTTTTAAAAATACAAGAGACAACTGCTCCCGGAGAGCCCAGCTTCAACAGATACATCCACAACACAAACTCCTGTACCTAACAGCTCAGGTAATTTTGAGGAAGCAGGCATGGAAAGATTGTAACAGCCAGAGGATTGGAAATATTTTCCATGCAATCGTATCTCCTAGAAACTACAGGGATGCTTCACACACCTTACCTACAATGCAGCTGCCTAGTAAGACCTGCTCAAGGACTGTTGTGTCAGGAAGTGTTCATGAACCCCAAGAAACCACCAAGGAGCCATTTCCTACCTAATAGCATTAGGGTCTCTTTATTACAAGCTCAGGCTTGGGCTCTCCTCCAACCCAACCCTGACACAGCAGGACTGGAAGGCAGAGCAACCTCCAGCCTCAGCAGGACAAGGTTTTATAGGGGGTCAGGGGGCAGGAGTCCAACCTAGCAAGTATCTAATAAGATGAGTATTGTAAGCTGACAGATGAAAGTACATCTGAAACAATCAGACTAATCTTTGATTAACTGTTGCTAGGAAGTAGCTAGGGAGTAACACTGGGGTATATCAGGGACAACCATTGGGGTCCTTCCTGGTACTTGGGTGCAGCTTGGGTTTACAGGTCCAGGTTAAGTTCTCAGGCTTCTTTCTTTCTTTCTTTCTTTCTTTCTTTCTTTCTTTCTTTCTTTCTTTCTTTCTTTCTTTTTTTGGTTTTTCGAGACAGGGTTTCTCTGTATAGCCCTGGTACTCACTCTGTAGACCAGGCTGGCCTCGAACTCCGGAATCTGCCTGCCTCTGCCTCCCAAGTGCTGGGATTAAAGGCGTGCACCACCACTGCCAGGCTTATTTTCTTTCTTTCTTTCTTCCTTTCTTTCTTTCTTTTAAATTTATTTATTTATTATATGTGAGTACATTGTTGCTCTCTTCAGGCATACCAGAAGAGGACATCAGATCCCATTACAGATGCAGTTGCTGGGAATTGAACTCAGGACCTCTGGAAGAGCAAGCAGCCAGTGCTATTAACCACTGAACCATCTCTCCAGCCCTCTTTTCTTTCTTTTAAGATAGAGGCCAGTCCCAAAATGGAGTTGGTTTGGCCTCTCAGGACAACATAATATGTCTATGTTATAGACAGGAGAAAACTGTCAGGACCCTAGTTCTAGACAAAAGACTACCTGCAATTAAGGGATCCTGAAACAGGGAAAAGTAATCTTCCCCCATGGAGGAGCTCCCTAAGTGGTTATCTTACTCAAGGTGGTCACCCCTGAAAATCATGTACATTCAACTGAATGGACTCAGCCATAGTATTTATATATGTAAGCATATATATAACAATAACAACTGAAGAAGAGGAGGTCAGGAGTTTGACAGGGAACAAGAAGTTGGAGGACTGGAGGAAAATGATGTAATTCTTTTATGGTTGGTTTTAGTCTCTGCCCCACCCACCCCACCCCACCACCAGACAAGAGTTTCATTGAGTAGTCCTGGCTGTCCTAGAACTCACTCTGTAGACCAGGCTGGCCTTGAACTCATAGACTCACCTGCCTCTGCTTTTTGAGGGTTGTATTAAAAGCATGTGTCACCACCACCTGACTGGTCATATTTTAATTTAAAATTTAATTTGAAGCAGAGGCACAGGTGTCAGTAGTTAGTTGTTGGAGGTAAAGACCTCTTTCATGCCTTTCCAGTGGAGTGACCCCCAATACATCTGATTTCTCTAGAAGCTGTATTTTTTTTAAAGTATCTTTGCAGAGGAAGCCAATATCAGATTTAATTTTACAAGATAGTTTTTATGTAAACATTCTCTACTAGATGTTAATGTTTAACAAAAAACAGCTATAATATTAGTCAATGCTCTCTAGAAGAGAAGATCCGATAAAATAAATATCAGGCTGACTTACAGGATGTGGTCTGGGTAGTTCAACAATAGCGGTCTCACTGGTAAGGCTGAGAATCTGGCGGATGTTCAGCCCAGGAGGTCGGAGCCTCTTCGTAGCCCCAATCTGGTGCTGAAGGCTGGAAGAATACCTGGGTAGCTACTGGGCTTCAGTTTGTGTTGGAAACCTGAAGAAATAGGTTCTATCTGGGCGGTGGTGGCACACGCCTTTAATTCCAGCACTTGGGAGGCAGAGGCAGGTGGATTTCTGAATTTCGAGGTCAGCCTGGTCTACAGAGTGAGTTCAGGACAGCCAGGGCTATACAGAGAAACCTTGTCTCAAAAAAACCAAAGAAATAGGTTCTAATACCAGTGAAGGAATGTCATGAAAATCTGCCTCTGTCTTTGGAGGGATGGGTTTAAAGGTGTGTGCCACCACGCCCTATTTCCGTGTACTTTTATCTGGTCTTCCACCTGAAGGTATAGCCCAGATTCTGGATGGGTCTTCTTTTTTTTTTTTCTTTCTTTTTTTTTTTTTTTTAAAGATTTATTTATTATTATAAATAAATACACTGTAGCTGTCTTCAGACACACCAGAAGAGGGCATCAGATTTCCTTATGGGTGGTTGTGAGCCACCATGTAGTTGCTGGGATTTGAACTCACAACCTTTGGAAGAACAGTTGGTGCTCATACCCGCTGAGCCATCTCACCAGCCCCAGATCGTCTGTTTCAAATAATGTTTTTTTTTTTTTTTTTAAATCCCTCATTGGAGAGTTAAAGAACTTGAGAGCAAGTTGATTCCAGATGCTTAGTCCACCCCTTAGTTGTACAGATCAGCCATCAATAATTCATCACAGTGTTGCTCTTATTTTGTTATTCTGGTTCTGTTTGGTTGGTTGGTTTGGATTTTTTGGTGGGGGAAGTTTAAGACAAGGTCTTGATCTGTAACCTGGAATGTGGTGTGTAGATCAGCCTAGACTCAAATTCACCTGCCTCTTCCTACTTACTGACTGTCGGGATCAAGGGTATGCACCACCACGCCCAGCTGATTGTGTGTTTTGTTTTGTTTTTATTGTTTTTTTTTTTTTTTCTGAGACAGGGTTTCTCTATGTAGCCCTGGCTGTCCTGGAACTCAAGCTGTAGATCGGGCTGGCTTCGAACTCAGAAATCCACCTGTCTCTGCCTCCCAAGTGCTGGGATTAAAGGCATGCGCCACCACTGCCCGGCCCATGTGTCTTGTTTTGTTTTGTTTTGAATCAGTGTCTCTCACAGCCCAAGCTAACTTCTAATTTTCTATGGAATTTACTGAATTACATCTGTACTCCTATTATCTTCACTGTTAATCTTACCATAGCAGATATATAACCTAAATGAGAGCAACATAAAACAGGAATTTTACGTTTTTCTGCAAGTGGATTGCATTTCCCTTTCTGTATCATATCTAAGTAACACATGCTCATGCATATGAACCAATGCTTTGACAAAAATATCAGCTGGCTACTGTACCCAAGACACACACCATGTTACCCAAGGGGAAACCTTAGTGCCGGGCCTTTCCTCCTCTCTTGACTGTAGTAAGAAGCAACTTGGAGTAAGTGACCTGTATCATCTGGAGTTGTTCTAGAATACCATGAGGCTTGTACAACTACCAAAGCCCTAAAACACACACACAAAATCCTAACGTCAAGTGAGCTTAAAGTTACTTAAATTTATTATGTCAAATAATGTGGAACTAGCACAGTTGAGCTGGAGACTAAAACTTGTATTAAAAGAAGCCAGGTGTGCTGGCTCAGGTCTTTCTAATTTCTGACTGTGTCTTCTTTGGTTTGCGCTGTGGCCAGGAGTGTCTTTCCTAAGGTCAGGCAAGTCTGTCTTCACTTTCTCACAAAAATCTAGCCATTTGTATTCTAGCAAATTCCTTTCTGCTTAACTGCTCAATTGTTCTGTTTTTCTTTTTGTAGTTTTTTGTTTTTTGTTTGTTTTGAGAGGTTTCTCTGTATAGCCCTGGCTGTCTTGGAACTCTCTCTGTAAACAAGGCTGGCCTTGAATTTAGGAGATCTGCCTGCCTCTGCCTCCCAATTGCTGAGACTAAAGGCATGCACCACCACTGCCTGATAGTCAATCTCTATTTTTATTTGTTTAAGTTATTCATTTTGAGACAAGGTCTCACTCTGTGGCCTTGGCTGGCCGGAAACTCTGGAACCTCCCTCCTAAGTCCTGACATTAAAGGTGTGCTCTACCCACCTGCTCTCTATATTTTTTGAGACCGTGAGTTTAGGCTGGACTCAAGCTCACTAAAATTCTCCTGCCTTCCAAGTGTTGGCAAGCCTTCAAGTGTCTCCTGCCTTCAAGTTACAGGCTTGAGTCACCACACCCTGACCTTCCCCTCCTCCCATGACTGGGTTTCTCTGTTTAGCCTTGGCTGTTCTTAAATGATATTTTAAAAATATTAAAGTGATAGCCAGGTGTGGCTATGCACACCTTTAAACCCAGTACTAGGAAGGCAGAAGCAAGGGCAGGGTCAGGGGTAGGGGCAGGAAGAACTCTGTGATCTCAAGGCCAGCCTGGTCTACTAATCAAATTCCAGGACAGCCAGAGTTACATAATATAGATTCCCATCCCCCCTCTCCCAGTTGAAACAATATATATATATATATGTATATATATATGTATATATGTATATATATGTATATATATATATATATATATATTGCAGAGCAAATTCAAAACAATGTGGCTTGATTATGGAAGAGCTCCTCGAACTATAGAATGATACGAATGTTAAAAACTCTTTGTTTGTTTGGGTTTTGTTTTTGTTTTTGTTTTGTTTTGTTTTGTTTCGAGACAGGGTTTCTCTGTATAGCCCTAGCTGTCCTGGAACTCACTCTGTAGACCATGCTGGCCTTGAACTCAGAAATCTGCCTGCCTCTGCCTCCCAAGCGCTGGGATTAAAGGCATGCTCCAACCCTGCCTGGCTAAAATTTCTTATTGTGTACGTATGTGTGTATGGTGTGTATATTGAAGGTAGAGGACAACGTTTGATAGTTGGTCCTACTCCCTTCATTGTGGGTTCTAGGAACTGAGCTGAGGTAGGACATGCTTTACCCACAAAGCCACTTCCAGATCCAAGATTTTTTTTTTAATTTACTTATTGTTATATGTAAGTACACTGTAGCTGTCCTCAGACACACCAAAAGAGGCCGTCAGATCTCATTATGGATGGTTGTGAGCCACCATGTGGTTGCTGGGATTTGAACTCAGGACCTTCGGAAGAGCAGTCAGTGCTCTTTCGCACTGAGCCATCTCACCAGCCCCAGGTCCAAGATTTTAACAAGTGCAAATGATAAATGGTACAGTAATACAATTTAAGATATGATTAAATATTCCCTCTCACCTCCTCTAATGGCTTTTCCTCAGAAACAGGGTCTTCTTATAGAGCTGCTGCACTAGCCTCAAGCTTCAAGCTCCCATCCTCCGGCTTTGGCCTCCTGAAAGCCGAGGATTACATTGCAGGCAAAACCCAGCACATTTGTATTTACAAGGCATGTGTTCTTTCTGTTGTTTAGTGTTTTCAAGGTACTCCTGTCTGTGTAACCCTGGCTATCCTGGAACTCACAGCAGATCCATCTATCTCTGCTTCCCAAGTGCTGGGGTTGAAGTCGTGTGCCACCACTACCCCGTCAATGAATGTACTCTTGAAAACCAAAAAAAAATAAATAAATAAATAAATAAAATAAATAAATTAACTTTTTATTGATTCTTTGTGAGTTTCCCATCAACACCCCAGTCCTGCTTACCTTCCTGCCCCACATATCTGACCTTTGCCCTTGTAGACTCCTGACTAAAATAACACACACATACACACACACACATAGCATAGAAGATATTTCATCGTGGAAGCTGTAGTGTGTCACGGTGTGTCCCACAGTACATCCCTCTGTCCACACAACTTCACTTGCAAATGTTCATTGCAATGAGCCATTGGTCTGGTTCGAGGTCTCTGGCTTCTGGGACACCAGCAATATTGGCTCCTCACTGGGACTCCTCCCAGTTATCATGGAGATCTTGAAGCCTTGGAACAGCAGGACTAGCCCTTTCACGTGTCCCTAACTGTTCACAGGTGATGTAGATTTTGGGGTAAGCCAACTCAGAGCCCTGGATCTGGACCTGGGTGGTAGACTGAGCTGGTCAGTGGGCTCTCCCTTGTCCACTCCACCAAGGCCAGCATCTCCAGCCCGGCTTCAGCCATCTGGGGAGGCAGGGTCAGCTCTCCTGCTCTCAGGCCCTTAGGGAGGCTCAGCTGCCCTCATGCCTCCACAGCTAGCTCCATCTGTGATGTGCAATCTTGGTGCGAAGGGCCCACTCTCCCACATGCTGCAGACTTAAAAGGGGCTGGGCCAGTTCTCACACACTCCAGGATGGCTTACTGGTGCCTTCACCAGGGCCACCTTCACTAGGTTGCCCAGACCAGGGTGTGTGTGTGTGTGTGTGTGTGTGTGTGTGTGTGTGTGTACATGCATATTTGGGGT
>NW_022196914.1:80078477-80089766 GCF_008632895.1 Mastomys coucha | reverse complement strand
TTTTTGGCTTTTGGAGACTGTGTTTTTCTGTGTAGCCCTGGCTGTCCTGGAACTACAGGTTACAGGCTGGTCTCCATCTCACAGAGGTCTGCCTGCCTCTGCCTCCCAAGTGCTAGGATTAAAGGCATTTGTCATCACCGTCTAGCTCTTAGGGACTATCTTAAAGGCATATTAAGGCAAGAAAGTTATATTTTTCCTCATTCATTGACTGCTTCATGGCTGGAACTACTAACTAAGATGTTAATGAGAAAAACATACAAACTATATTTGCTCCAAGTTCATCTGGCACAAGGCGTCTTCAGAGATGAAGACCCACAGAAAAAGGGAAAGTGTGGGATGCATGTGCAGCTGTACAGAGCAGAAGGAGATGAACTAATGATAACAGTGATGCAGGATGTAACAAGAGCATCACATCTGTTTCCACTCCTCCCTTCCAGATATAGTGGGGCACTGGCACCTGCTTCAGGAAGCAGAGTTCTGTCCTGTCTGTCCCCAGTAGAGAGGCAGAAAAGATGCAGAGGAGAACCTTATGACTTCTACCATTTTCTCAAATGCCATGGTGCTATATTTTGGGACAGTATCCTAAGCCCCAGCATTAACACCCTAATAGGCTAGGTTCTGAAGCCAAACAATGTGAGAGAATGTAAGACTAAGTTTTCAAACTATATTGTGGGAATTTAGCCGGTAGTTAAACTCAGTGGGAGACCGGCTCCCAGAACCTAAAAACAATGGGAGACCAGCAGTTCCCAGAACCCAGAAACAAGGGAACCAAGAGGACCTGGCCTGAGAACCCAGAAACAACCTAGCCCAAAACAATTGCCAGGTGGCTAGCCCGCCCCTGGACCCTAGCATGAGCCAACACCAATCAGAAACCACCCCGTACCTTCCCCTTACCCCAGTCTTCCCTTTTGCCCCAGCAACTGCACAGGAATTAAAAGCTGCCTAAGGCCTTGCTCAGGGCCAGACTCCTCTCTACCCCTGCGAGGGATATGAGTCTCACCCCAGCTAGCTAGAATAAAAAGCCTCGTGCAGATTGCATCAAGTCTGTGTCTTGGTGGTGTGTGGGGTCCCTCCAGGAATCTCACAAGAACATACACAGAGTGGAGCCCTGGTACATCCATCCAGGGGCCAAGTGTGCCAATACTCAGGGTGGTCTTTACTCCTCATTGAAAACACACACACATACACACACCGGCCCACGACATACCAAGAGGCGTGTTTCCAAATGACTCTAAACCAAGTTGGAAATGAAGATTGAGCATCACAAATGGCATAGAACGCTGGTTCCATATGGCAGGATTTGAAGACTTTCATTAAGAACCAGGGTACCTCTTGGTGTTTAATGACCCGGATACTGTGGATTCTGTGTTGTGCCAATTGTTCTTAGCCAGCATGTATGTTCAGTTGGTTTGCTGGTTCATCTCTGGTGACACATTTGTATTACAGACTCAAGGTTGTCTCTGGGAGGGGGAGAAGCCATGAGAAATATAAAATTGGAACCTCCCCTTAAACACTACTTCCCACATCCTCTGATCACTGTTTTAGGTTAAGAAGTAGAGCCAGCAGCCTGCAGGAGGCCCTAGGGTTGAATCTCAAGCATCAAGAACAAATTACAAAATCCTGAGTATCTGAAGCCTAGCGTAGTGGCACATTCCACTGCCTGGGTGTGTGGGTGTGTGTATGAGGGGCTGGGAGGTAGGTGGGTGGAGGCAGGCAGATCTCTGAGTTCAAGGCCAGGCTGGACTACACACATAACTCCAGACCACCAAGGCTACATAATGATATCCTGTCTAACCTATATTTTTGGTCATTGAAGACATTACCACCCTCATCAAAGGTGACCTTCATGGGCTGGAGAGATGGCTCAATGGTTAAGAGCACTGACTGCTCTTCCAGAGGTCCTGAGTTCAATTCTTAGCAATCACATGGTGGTTCACAACTATCTGTAATGGGATCCGATGCCCTCTTCTGGTGTGTATCTGAAGATAGCCACAGTGTACTCATATAAATAAAAAATAAATAAACCTCTAAAACAAAAGAAATTTTTAAAGAAGTGACCATTTGTATACAAACAACGGTGGTTTTGGATCCCTTAAGGGAAACCTAGTCTGCCCACATCCCTTTATCCCTTTCTTCTTTTTGCATACCCATAGAAAACTGGTACACAGTTTAGCACTCCAATTTTGCACTCACTCAGGTGAGGGACCACAGTCTTACCCTATCCTCCTGATAAGGGCCTAGCAATCTTCCTTCACTTTTCCGTTATCTCAGAGCATTTAGGGCAGGACAGGGGGCTTGGATGGCTTCAGCAGTCCTGACAATTTCAGCCTCTTGGCCAGAAGGTTTGCTGACACCTGCTGATGGAAGAAAAACTGGCGATCTGCCCCACTAGCCAATAGAGGGCAGCAGTGAGCAAGGAGCCATGGTTCTGAAGGTCCGGTGAAGATGGATCACCAGCGGTGGTTCTAAATTCAATAGATGAAGTTAGTGCTTCTGTCCACAACAGAAGTTAAGAAGAGAAAATTAATTTAGGATAGACAGATCCAGGAATGTCCCATTGGGCAAAGTGAAAGGAATGGCCAGAGCACAAAGTTTTTTAAGGTCTGGTAGGAAAACACTATCTGTTGGATACCTTCAATAGTGTGTCTACTATGATTGTTGTAACTCATAGGCAGGCCAAAGAGAAGAATAAAGAGTATATTAAGGCTGGGGAGATGACGCAGAAGTTAGGAGCACTGGCTCCTCTTCCAGAGTACCCAGATTCTATTTCCAGCCCTCACAATAGCAACTCAGAACTGTAACTCCAGTTCTTAGGGTGTCTGACGCTCACACAGACAAACAATGCAGGCAAAACACTTTGTGTGCACACAAAATGAAAATAAATAAATCACTAAAAAATTAAAAAGACATTTAAACAATTTAATAGTAAAAGAGCCTGTTAAAATAAAGTATCCAGAAAGAGGAAGAAATGTAATTTTAATACACATTTTTATCTCCATTTCATTTTTATATTCTATAGATTCATTCTATCAACAAATATTTCCTGAGCAAGTACAATGATGTTCTGGACAATCAAGATTCCTTTATGGGGCTTGCATTTAGTGACAGCATGTGGGCCATGCACAACAGCTGAAAACACAAAAGCTTTTCTACCTTTTCTTTTCTTTTTTTTTTTTGTTTGTTTTGTTTTTTCGAGACAGGGTTTCTCTGTGTAGCCTTGGCTGTCCTGAAACTCACTCTGTAGACCAGGCTGGTCTCGAATTCAGAAATCCACCTGCCTCTGCCTCCCAAGTGCTGGGATTAAAGGTGTGTGCCACCGCCGCCCGGCTACACAAAAGCTTTTAATGAAGGAAAATGAAACAGTATCATCTAACCACCCTATGATAGCTAGTGGTAGCCAGGTATGGTAATCCCAACACTGGGGAGCTGAAGGCACAAGGACTGTCACGAGTTCAAGGCCACAGCAGGACTCTAGTCTCAAAAAAAGGACAGAAACAAAGAAAAGAGAGATGAAAGCATTAAGACTCTGGTAGTTTGCTGTTTGCTTAGTCTCTTCCTTGTGATACTGAGGATTGAACCCCAGGCCTTCTGCATGCCAGGCAGGCACTGTCCCGGCACTAAGCTATAACTTAACTTCAACCCTTTATTCTGAGGCAGGCATGCCATAGGTTCAGGCTTGGAAGCTTGGATCCTCCTACGTCTGCCTCTCTTGGAGTTGCGACTACAGAATCACACCACCAGGACTTCCTATATTGTTTTCATGCCTGTCCATCTTTGCTATGCCTGTACTCGAGACATCTCTCCAGAATACAAGTCTGAGGTTTCATAGCTCCCTGTCCCATACAGGTTTACACAATTTGTTTCAGGTAATGGTTGGAACTGCCAAAGAGATCTACAGAAAGACTATTAGTCAATCATTTTGAGATTATTAAAAATTCCCCAACAATAAGACTCAGCAATACAGGCATGTATGGCCTAATAATTGGCAAAAGGTGATTCTGCAATTATATAAACACCGTGGAATATACTTACACAAATCTAGGTGATAGACCACTCATACAAAGTTATATGATATATTTGTGCATATGTCACACATCTAAGGCATAAATCCATTGCTCTTAGGGACTCAACAAGACATGAGGTTGGTTTAATCACAAGAGAAAATTGTGTAATCAGTGAACAAGATAGCCATAAGATACATGAGCCTAGCTGGGCAATGGTGGCGCACGCCTTTAATCCCAGCACTTGGGAGGCAGAGGCAGGCGAATTTCTGAGTTGGAGGCCAGCCTGGTCTACAGAGTGAGTTCCAGGACAGCCAGGGCTACACAGAGAAACTCTTGTTAATCACCACTAATTGTCTCAGTATTCTCCTTCTCTTTTTGACTATAAAGCCAGAGACTCATGGTCAAAGCTGCTGAGTTCTGCTGCTTGCAGGATCTGGAACATGGCCCCCTTGTTTTATTACATTATCACTAGCTTTCTGTTTTCCAGGTCCTTCACTGAACTGTATCTTGATACTAGAATTGCAGATTTGTTTACACCAGCATCACCACAAACACATGAGTTATATAGTACTCTTAAATATTAAGAAAGCTATGACAGTCTCGATCATGGGGACTTTTCAGCTGCATTATTGGAATTCACTGCTTGTGAATGTGGCTATCCTGGCTGATGTCAGTATGTGGGGAAGGAGTATATGCTGGCTGGGTGTGTATGTGAGAGAGAAAGGGAAGAGTTCTACAAAAGGGAAAGCATGAGCATCAACAGCCAAATGTATGATTTGGGTAAAAGAAGTGAACTTGATATATTCACAAGATGTGGTGTTCAGGTGGCTGAGGAAGCCAAGAGAGCAACAGGTCAGGACATCAGCATCTTAACTGGAGTGAGAGTGCTTGATAAAGTTTCAATTTTAAATGTCCCCCAAAGCCCAAAGGACCATGGAGCCTGTTGGTGGGGGCAATCTTTAAGAGACTACCCAGTAGGAGGCTCTAGGTCTTTGGGAATGAGCCTTTAAAGGAGACTGTGAGATCCTGATTTCTTCCTCTTCACTGTCTTTCTTTCACAAAGACAATGATTTTGTTATGGCCTGTCCTTATAATATAGTCCCTCATCATACATCACACCCCAAAGCAATGAAGCTCATCAACCATGTGCTGGGATTAAAGGTATGGCTACAACCCTGCTGTGGGAATTACATCTGAATCTTTTCTTTCTTTCTTTTTTTCTTTTGGTTTTTCTTTTTTTGTTTGTTTGTTTTTGAGGCAGCGTTTCTCTGTATAACCCTGGCTGTCCTGAAACTCACTCTATAGACCAGGCTGGCCTTGAACTCAGAAATCTGCCTGCCTCTGCCTCCCAAGTGCTGGGATTAAAGGAATGTGCTACCACTGCCCAGCTTCTTTTCTTTCTTTCTTTCTTTCTTTCTTTCTTTCTTTCTTTCTTTCTTTCTTCCTTCCTTCCTTCCTTCCTTCCTTCCTTCCTTCCTTCCTTCCTTTCTTTCTTTCTTTCTTTCTTTCTTTCTTTCTTTTATAAAGATTTATTTATTTATTATATGTAAGTACACTGTGGCTGTCTTCAGACACTCCAGAAGAGGGCGTCAGATCTCATTACGGGTAGTTGTGAGCCACCATGTGGTTGCTGGGATTTGAACTCAGGACCTTTGGAAGAGCAGTTGGTGCTCTTACCCGCTGAGCCATCTCACCAGCCCCAGCTTCTTTTCTTTACCAAAGCTTTCTATTTTATTTTTAAATTACACGTGTTCACAGTTACTTCTTGGAGTCATTTTTACCATGGCAGACAGGTTATTTTTGTTTGTTTGGAATCTATAAATCTGTGAACCAAAACAATACTTTTCACGTTATGTTAGTTATCATAGGTATTTATTATAATGGAAAGCTGAAGAACACAAGGTCTTATATTGTACACCAAGCAAGAACAAGGGGAGATTACAGGGTAACAGCAAAGAGAAGAAGCAGACAGCACTGAGTTCCACAGAAATGTTTCCATCCCCAAAACCTGTCCTTTCACATTCTGGCCTGGGGAAACCCGGGATGGCTAAAATGTTTCTAGATCTTTCTACAGCTTTCATTTGATTTAGCAGATGTCCCCGGTGACTGGAGAACCCTTGGAGAGTAAGCTCCTTGTTTAACCCCATATACAGCAGTTCAGAGCATCAAGAGTTGAGGTAGAAACTTCCTGTGTTTTACTTGCTCCGCTGCCCCAACGTGTACACATCCCTTGTATTTAGTTTAGAACTGTTTCCATATAAGAAGTCTGAATAATCTTACATAATCATGGAAGAAAAACATGTACTAGAAACATGTACTGAATGTTTAGTAACAGAACTATAAAGTCTCAAAATCATGTGCAGAATATTCTGAGCTCTAGGAGTCCTAGCAACTGAACAGCAAATGAATCGTGGAGGTATTTTTGACTCTCAGAAGTTAAATGAATCATTCCAAAAAGACTTTAGTAAAAACAAATGTGAACAAACACTTGCTGAATGTCTGGTATGACCCAGTCACTATTTAGGGGCTGTAAGACAAAGACGAATAAGATCAAACCAAGAATCAGGAGACATCAGGAGCCACATTGGGACTCAAGGCACCATACCCGGTGGATAGCTTTAACGACAGTGCTATGCTGGCCACATTGGGAGGTGGCAATTCTGCACCTTCAAAACTTACTCTTCACAGGGTATTATTTACTTCATACATGTTTTAGAAGTGTTGAGGTTTAGGTATGAAAACTGCATTCTGACTTGTGGGAAAACAGACCTTAAATGTGAATATATATTAACTGCTGAATCCATTCACTATTAATTTAAAAGTGTTTTTTTTTTTTAAAGATTTATTTATTTATTTATTTATTTAATGTGCGTGAGTACACTGTAGCTGTCCTCAGACAGGCCAGAAGAGGGCATCAGATCTCATTACAGATGGTTGTGAGCCACCATGTGGTTACTGGGATTTGAACTCAGGACCTCTGGAAGAGCAGTCAGTGCTCTTACCCGCCGAGCCATCTCTCCAGCCCTTAAAAGTGTTTTATTTATATAAATATACATATGGATTTCTGGAAATCAGATGCAATTTGTCAACCTTGTATAGTGAGTGCAGAGCTCTCTTGCTGGTTTTTTTTCTTAAGATTTATTTATTTATTATATGTGCGTACACTGTAGCTGTCTTCAGGGGCACCAGAAGAGGGGGTCAGATCTCATTACAGGTGGTTGTAAGCCACCATGTGGTTGCTGGGATTTGAACTCATGACCTTCGGAAGAGCAGTGGGTGCTCTTACCTGCTGAGCCATCTCTCCAGCCCTCTTGCTGGTTCTATTTTTAAAATTTCTGTCACTCAAATTCAGTTCTAAATTCAAAGTTGGGAATTACATTTTTGCTTTTTTCTTTTCTTTTTCCCTCCAAAACAAGTTTCTCTGTGTAGCCCTGCCAGTCCTGGAACTCACTGTGTAGACCAGGCTGGCCTCAAACTCAGAGATCTGTGTGCTTGTGCCTCCAAAGTGCTGGGATTAAAGGTGTGTGCTACAACCCCATAGTGGGAATTACATTTGAATCTTTTCTTTCTCTTCCTTCCTTCCTTCCTTTCGTTTTTGAGACAAGGTTTCTCTGTGTAGCCCTGGCTGTCCTGGAACTCACTCTGTAGACCAGGCTGGCCTTGAACTCAGAAATCCACCTCCCTCTGCCTCTCAAGTGCTGGGATTAAAGGTGTGTGCCACCACTGCCCACCTTCTTTTCTTTACCAAAGATTTCTATTTTATTTTTAAATTTCACATGCATTCATGGTTGCTTCTTGGAGTTATTTTTACCATGGCTGAAGATTTGTTTGTTTTGTTTTGGGCTAATTCTAACATCTTTGTCACTTTGTTGTGTACATGTTTATTTCCTTTTACAATTAGTTTGAGAACTTCTCTAAAAGTTACATTTTTTTTTTTTTTTACTTTTTATGTATATGAGTATTTAACCTGCTTGTATGTATGTGCATCATGTGCCTTGAGAACTCACAAGATGGCTTTGGGTTTCTTGCAACTAGAGTTATAGATGGTGTGAGCTGCCAAGTAGGGGCTAGGAATTAAACACATGCTCTTAATTGTTTTTTTTGTTTTTTTTTGTTTGTTTGTTTTGGTTTTTCAAGACAGGGTTTCTCTGTATAGCCCTGGCTGTCCTGGAACTCACTCTGTAGACCAGGCTGTCCCGGAACTCAGAGATCCACCTGCCTCTGGCTCCCAAGTGCTGGGATTAAAGGCATGCGCCACCACCACCTGGCCATGCTCTTAATTGTTGAACCGTTTTTCCATCCCTGCAACTTCTGTTTCTTGTTATAATATTCAGTTTTATTAAAACCCACATTGAACAGGCTTCTTAGGACATGGTTTTTGCAAAGGAGGCAGGGCCTTGTTACTGTTAGATGGATGCAGAAGCCCAGGTTTCTCTCTTAGTCTCCACAGACACCCTGGGAGAGGGTTTTAATGAACACTGGGCAAGAGTAGGTGCTCTGGATGCTCAGGTGTGGGCTCTGAACCCACAGGGAAGGTGTTGTCATTCTTGTGTAAAGAATATCCCAGCTGTCCACTGGGCTCCTGCTGATGGAAGTCCCAGAAGACAGCTAGGAGTCTGGGCCTGCATTGCAACCCAGGAACGGCAGAAACTTTGGTTTGCATGGAGGCACGGATGGAGCCAAGGCTTTGTTTCTGGGATGCTTGGCCTGAGCAGTACATTTTTTTTTTTCTAAAAGTTTTCAATCCTCTTTTCCTGTTCTTTTGGCTGGATAGGGCAGATTTTTATTAGTTTTCTTTCTTTTGCTTTTTTTGGCTGTGCTCACTGGTTCATTCCTAGCTTCATTGGTTGAAAGTCTGGATACGCGAAGCAAACAAGTAAGCTGGAAACTGGCTGTCAGGTTCTGAGGCTCCCAGGATCAGTTTCTTCTCAGTTTCTGCCAGACTCTTTATGTTGGTTCTTTCACACAACGGTGAGGGTTTTCAGGTGTTTTTCATGAGGTGAAGAATCTTTACAACTTTCTAGAAGTGAGGGTTTTAATATTTATTTTGCTTTTTAAAAACAATTCAATAGGGGATAGAGAGATGGCTCAGTGGTTAAGAGTGCTTGCTACTCTTCCAGAGAATCCAAGTTCAGTGCTCCAAACCTACATTAGGTGGCTTATAACTCTTGTAACTCCAGCTGCCCTCTCCCAGCTTTTGTGCACACACACACACACACACACACACACACACACACACGACATACACAGATACATGCACATAAAAAGAACAATACATTTTTAAAAAGAAAAAGCACTGTACAATATCTTGTATTCTTGGTTTTTAGCAAACCAGGTGAAGGCCTCATCTAAAGGCATTGTTTAGAAGATGTGTTTGAGGTTACGATCATAGATTTTTTTTTTTATAAAAAGTTCCCAGTAAAAAAAGTAAAACTTTGTCATTGTTAAATCTTTTCTTTTTTTTATCCCTTTCTTTTCTCTTCTTTACTTTTTTTGCCAGTGTCTCATTATGAATTATTGGCTGGCCTGGAAACCACAATATAGACCAGGCTAGCCCCTAATTCACAGAAATCTTTATCTGCCTCCCAAGTGCTGAAATTAAAGATGTGTGTCACCATCTTAAACCTATCTTAAAGGAAGTACTAAAAAGAATTCATGGGCTGGAGAGATGGCTCAATGGTTAAGAGCACTGACTGCTCTTCCAAAGGTCCTGAGTTCAAATCCAAGCAACCACATGGTGGCTCACAACCATCTGTAATGAGATCTGATGCCCTCTTCTGGTGTATCTGAAGACAGCTACAGTATACATATAATTAATAAATAAATCTTAAAAAAAAAATTCCCAGATAGAAGGAAAGCAATCCAAATTTTAAATACAGATCAAGGTTGAATGAAGAATAACAAAAAAGATAAATTATGAGCCAACTTTAGATCTGAAATCTGAATGGATTCACATGAAACAATAATATTTACAATACTGAGATTCAAAAGTAAAAGACACGGAGGGGAGGAGAGTCTGGGAATTAGAATGTCCCCAGGACTTCCTGTTGTTTGGAAGACAGCAAAAGCACCAAGTCATTTAGATATTTTAAATCATGAACTAGGATGTAGCTCAGTTGGTAGAGCATTTGCTTACAGTGCATGAGGCCCAGAGTTCAATGGCCAGTGCCTCATAAAACTGGTCATGATAGTGCATGCCTTTCAAAGCCATTTGTGAGGTGGAGGCAGGAGGATCAGTTCAAGTTCATCCCTGGGGCCATAAGGGAATCAGGGAACAGATATATATATATATGTCTATACTGAAAAGCTGGGGTCAGATGGGACGTGCATACTCTGAGAGCCACCAACTACCAAGCAATCCAGACCCAGGCCTATTTAATATGCATACGGGGAGAGGTTAGCTATAAAGTGTTCCATAACAGAGTCTCCAATGTGGAGGGATTTTAACCCATCAACACGGCTGCTGTGTCATTCCAGCCAGCCCACCGTCTTTGGATGAGATTTCCTGCCAGAGCAGACAAGTTGCTGGCTTAAAATTCCTTTGCACTCTAAGACTGAAACATCTCATCCCACAGGGAAGCCCCTGAAGCAGGAAGGTAAACAGCTCAAGACAGCATCTCTGAAACAGACCACATTCTTCTTCACTAGGCCCCTCCCTGCCAGAGTAAATAAAAGCTGAGAGTCCCTCTCAGAGGAAGCAAGGCAAGCTGCAGCCAAGAGACCATCAAAGCACACCAGACCAGATGCCCCAAAGACGCAGAAACTAGCTGAGCTGCCCGAAAAGGGCGTCAATCAACGGAGACACCTGGAAAGGGCACGTGTTGAGAGGCCTGCAGTCTGTGCAGTATGCTCCAGGTTTCCCAGCTTTTGTGAGCTGTGATTCATGCTGCAGTGGGTCTTGGTGATGCATGAAGTCATTTGTCTTGGCTCCTGTAGCCACCTCTCCCATACTTTTGTAAATATCCTCAATACGATTCATTGGTTCACCTGGCTGGACTTGGTTGGTATCTGTACTTTTGGTCTGTCGTGGGATCCCTATCTGGGGCAAGTAGATATGCAGTGTTGTGTCTTTCCCTCCAAAAGTTTCATCACACAGCAGCAGGCAGCAGTCTCAGGCTGTAAGTATCAGAGGAAGCTGCAGTTGCTGATTTGTTCACACTAATCAATCACTCAGAAATACTCGCCAGGCAGTGGTGGCGCACGCCTTTAATCCCAGGACTTGGGAGGCAGAAGCAGGTGGATTTCTGAGTTCCAGGACAGCCTGGTCTACAGAGTGAGTTCCAGG
>NW_022196914.1:80045620-80078400 GCF_008632895.1 Mastomys coucha | reverse complement strand
AAAAAGAAAAAAAGAAAAAAAAAAGAAAAAAAAAGAAAGAAAAAGGAAACACTCATAAGTGCACATACTGTCAACATTCACACTCAGACCACAGGAAAGATGTGCCAGTCCCAAACCTGACCCACACAGGAGAAGGCTTTGCCAATTTCCCATGAGCCTGAGCCCTGACCTTTGGCATGGCAGTTCATGTCAAATAACACATTCACTCTGGACTTCAAGCTCCTTCCAGCCTGTCCTGTCTTCTTCCCTACCTTTTGAGAAATTATCAGATATTCCACTAACTCCAAATTTCCAATATTAAAGACCAATATCCACAAGCTGAGAAGCAAGTAAGCCCACCGTGAAGCATTATCTCATTTCAGGACCCAAAGCAATGGAGCTAACTGAGAACTAGGGCCTCTGCAGGTATGAACAGGCACGAGCGTTTCCTTGGAGTCCGTTCTCTTGGGTATTTTTTTTTTTGTTTTTTTTTTTTGTTTTTGTTTTTGTTTTTTCGAGACAGGGTTTCTCTGTATAGCCCTGGCTGTCCTGGAACTCACTCTGTAGACCAGGCTGGCCTTGAACTCAGAAATCCACCTGCCTCTGCCTCCCAAGTGCTGGGATTAAAGGTGTGTGCCAACGCCTTCTTTATTTTTTTTTAAAGAGTTATTTATTATGTGTAAGTACAATGTAGCTGTCTTCAGACACTCCAGAAGAGGGCATCTGGTCTCATTACAGATAGTTGTGAGCCACCATCTGGGATTTGAACTCAGGACCTTCGGAAGAGCAGTCAGTGCTCTTAACCACTGAGCCATCTCTCCAGCCCTCTTGGGTATTTCTTTAGAGTGACAACTCACTAAAGCAGCTTTTAAGGAAAGATTTTGACATCTGTCTTGTTCCTTCTTACCTTCTCTGCTAGGATCTAGCTGTCATGTCTTTTAGAGTGCCTGGGTTGAAGGGAAGCTGTGTCAAAAACTGAAGTACCTGGTCTAAGGATGGGGGAAACTGAATTCTATAATCTCTTGTGTGACCTTGGAGCTGTTCTAGCTGAATCCTGAGATGCTGGCACAGTTTGGATATCAACAGCCCTCCATGGCTTGTTTGTCTGAGCACTTGGTCCTTGGGTGGTCCTCTCTGGGGAAACTGGAACCATGGGGGTTGAGAGGCATGCTTTTGTAGGTGGGTCATAGCATTATAGCACCACCAGCTTCCAGCATAAGCATCTGCTCCCTCTCAGCTGCTATGACTTGGCCAGAAGCCTCATTCTCCTGCTGCTTTGGAAAGGGTCCAGTCCTGGCTACCCCACCCCTGAAACTCATAAGCTAAAACAAACTCCCTATTTCTTTTCTGTTGTTTCTATATGAAAGAAACATCGTGAACATGAACATTAACAGGTAACAGCAACTCTAGCTGATACCTTGACTAAAGCCAGTGAGAGATGACAGAAAACCCAGCCAGTTTTCTGAATCACAGAAACTATAAAATAATTTTTTTATTGTTTTTGTTTTTGTGAGACAGGGTTTCTCTGTGTAGCCCTGGCTGTCCTAGAATTCACTTTGTAGACCAGGCTGGCCTTGAACTCAGAAATCCTCCTGCCTCTGTTTCCCAAGTGCTGGGATTAAAGGTGTGTGCTACCACTGGCCTAAAATACTTTCGAGATTTTTTTTCTCTTCTTTATCTGGCCTCGCTCACTCGAGATTTTTAATTAATAATTTGAGGCAGGGAGCTGGCGAGATGGGTCAACGGGTAAGAGCACTGATTGCTCTTCTGAAGGTCCTGAGTTCAGATCCCAGCAACCACATGGTGGTTCACAACCACCCATAATGAGATCTGACGCCCTCTTCTGGTGCGTCTGAAGGCAGCTACCGTGAATTACGTTGAAGGGGGCCAGCAGAGGTCCTGAGTTCAAGTCCCAGGAGCCACATACATGATGGCTCACTGTCATCTGTACAGCTACAGTGTACTCATACACATAAAATAAATCTTAAAAAAAAAAGATTTCTCTTTAAAAAAATTTTTTTTCAGACAATTTCTCTATAGAGTCCTAGCTATCCTAGAACTGCATAGACCAGGCTGGCCTTAAACTCAAGAAATCTGCCAGCCTCTGCCTCCCAAGTGCTGGAGTTAAAAGGTGTGTGCCACCACACCTGAACCCTACTTCCTATTATTTAATAGGTGTACAGTTGCCATTACAACTAGTAAAAGACTAATTATTTAACCTACTTGAATGTGGACATTTTAGTGTCTTTCTCTACCAGTAACTCCACTAAATCTGCCACTACTAAGGTCCTTCACAAGGATGCCCAAGACACAAAGTGCATCCCTAAACAATTCCCAGTTGTCCAGCTTGGCCATTTAACATAGTTGAACAGCTCTTGTGTGCCCTGACCCCACTGTATTTTTCTTTGCACATGTGTGGGCACCCCTGCTCATGTGAGAAAACATATTCTGTCCCTCTTCTACCTCATTCATTGAGACAGGATCTCTTAATCAAGCCCAAGGCCAGTCTTGCTAAGCAGCTCACTCTAGGAATCCCAACTTTGTTTTGCAAGTCTAGAATTACGGGAGGGGGTGGGGTGGGGGGGCACAGCATCCTCTTGGCATTTATGTGAGTTTCTGGCGATTGAGCATCTCCAGTAGCCAGCCTTCTGCTTTAGAAACACTCTTCTCTCACCGCCTTCTTATCTGGTTTCCCACCTTTCTCTTGCCGCACTTCTTGGCCCCTTCAACATTTTTTTTCCAAGTATTTAAACAGATAGTTTTCAAGGGATAAATATTATTGCTTCCACTTGGATGCTTTAAGCACAAGAGCTTCAAACTTCTGACTAGGCAAGTATCCAAAAATGAATGTTATGGCCAGACACAATGGTGCACACCTTTGATTCTAGTACATGCCTTTGATTCTAGTGCTAGGGAGTCTGAGACCATCCTGGTCTACATATCAAACTCTAGGCCAGTCAGGGCTGCATAGTGAGCCCCTTTCTCTAAATGAATACATGAATAAATAAATGTTAGGAGCAGAGTCAAAGACATTAGTGTTGTGTTGGGGAGCTCAGATTCTAAAAGAGACAGAAGCATTTTCCATTTAAGCAACTCAAACATACAGGGAAGCAAACCTATATACTAGAATTTCCCCCAAAGCTTATTTTTATATGTAATTTCCTGCCCTAAGAAATAGTGTGAATAGGAGCTGGAGAGATGGCTTGGCAATTAAGAGAACTTGTTGCTCTTATATTTCCATTCCCAGAATCCATGTGGTAATTCACAATCATCTGTAACTCCAATTCTGCCAAGAGACACTCACATGATGCACATGTTTATGCAGACAAACCAATCATACATTAATATAAAAATTTTTTTAAAGTGCGTGTAATAACAACGATCCTAATACTAAAAACATACAGTAGACCAGTTCAACCTACAAGGCGCTAATCGGTCACTCTTTTAGAGTCTTCATAAATTATCCGCACACTTTGGTGCTTTAGCGTTTTCCCCCAAAGAGGTTCATATAGCTAAATACTTTGACATCATCATGTCTACCTAGTTGTCTCCCCATAATGATTCCTCTCACTTCTATTCTCTTCCTGCTGGACTTTCAAGGATTCCACTCCTAAAATTGTTAGAAGATCAGAGATATCTTGGACCCTTTGGGCTGTCGCGTGCCTGTCCCTGCAAAAGGAACATTCTGACCTTCAAGGCTGCATGTGCTATGTATATCTGGCTGGAACACACACTGTTGCTGGCTTTCTTGGACTCTCGTAAAACCGATCGTCCGTTCTGCTGTTCAGACCTGAACTCTGTTCAGACTACAGTCAGAATGTAGAAAGCTCATGGGCTCGCCCAACTCCACGGTTTTATTTTTCCGTTTCTTAAAACAGTGATTACTACCGCACAGCCTCAAAGTGTAGCTGTTGGAAGTGATTACATCCACTCTCGCTCGTTATTTGACTTTCCTTTAGTCTTTCTCGTCCAACTCGTTGAGAGATTAACGACCACTACCCATTAACTATCAGAGCGTGACCCTCAGCCGAGCCTTTCTTTGGATGAATGAGTGAGCCGGCCACGTGCAATTAACTGGCAATCTCCAGCCACTTTAGGGGCGGGAGCGGAGAGCTGCGAGGAGGAGAATCACAACTGGATCTCTCCAGGCTGACCCGGTCTGTGAGTCTGCAGACACGTGCTGCCACCGCAGGGCGGACCTAGTGGGAGAGAAAGCTCCCCGGCGCCCGAGCGTGCTCGCCCCCGCGGCCGCCGAGCCCGGGGCGCGAGTGCGTCGGCAGGACCCCTGGCTGGCGGACCGAGCGTCCCTGCGGCGGAGGTGAAAATGGAGGGCGAGGAGCTGGCTGGGCAACTGAGCAGCTGCGCCACGGGAGGGAAAAGCGTGGAAAGAGAGGCACGCAGACCCGGCGCCAGCTAGGTAAGGAGAAGGGCCCACCTCGGCTCCGGAAAGGGGGCGGGGCTGGGCGGGGCCGCGGAATATAAGCGTCCCGGGCCGCCGAGCCAGTTTTTTCGGAGTTCGCGGTCGGAAGTGCAGCTAGGGGCCCGGTGGGGGCGGCCAGGCTGCCGGAGCGCGGCGCCCGAGGGCCTCAGTCTTTCCCGTGCCAAGACTGCCCTGCTCTACCGGGAGAAGCAGCAGCAGCCCAGGAAGCCTTCCAACGCGGGCGCCGCGCGGGAGCACCGAATACCCTCCCCCCCTCCTGGGGGCTCCCTCCCCCTCCCCCTCGCCACAGGGGCGTGGCCAGGCGTTGCGGGGATTGGCGCTCCCGGTACGTCCGCGTCCGGCGTGGTGACGCAGCACGTCGACGTAAGTGACGCGCAGGCCCGGGCCGCTCCTCCTTCCCTGAGTGAGTGCCGGCCGGGTCGGGGCGGGGGGAGAGGAGGGAGGGCGCCGGAGGGAGAGGCGACCCGGGGAGTCGTTGTGGGCCGCGGGCCGGACCGGGACCGGGGCTGGGGCTGCGGCAGCCTGGGCCGGGCGGAAGTCTTGGCGGGCCGTTGGGAGGCCGCCGAGGCTGTTCGGGGTTCTCCCCGGCCGGACTTTCGCTCCCGGGCGCCCTGAGCCTCCGGCCCTGTGCCCACCCCGCTCCAGCTCGCGTCTCCAGACTCCAATTAGGTCAGGCTGGGAGTCCCGCGGCCGCGGCTCCGGCCCGCGACGCGCGGTGGCCGCTCGGCTCGCCTTTCTTCTTCCCCAGCCTTGCTCTCGGCCTCCCCCTCCCCCTTCTCCCCCGGTTCCTGGGTTTTGTTTTGTTTCTGCTGGTAGGGGTTTTGTGTCAACCCGTGCTCATGGGTGTACATTATCATGCTCCTCTTTTGTAGAGCACCCCGACGGCCATGGAGGCTGAAGAAACGATGGAATGCCTTCAGGAGTTTCCTGAACATCATAAAATGATCTTGGACCGATTGAATGAACAACGGGAGCAGGACCGGTTTACAGACATCACCCTGATTGTCGACGGTGGGTAGGGTAGTGGGCAGAAGAGGAAAATTGGAGCTTCAGTTCTCTCTGACTGCCCGCCTTTTTGTACCCACCCTCTCCGGGCTCTCTTCCAAAGTCTGGAGGGTTTGCATCGGAACCGGGAGGGCGCCTGTCAGTGTTGCTCACGTAGACCATGCTGCCGAAAGCTGGTTGGCTAGTCTCGACTTTAATCTAGAGTCTGATGTGCATCATCACATTTTAACTTCTTGCAGCTATCTCAAGTTTTATAATTGCACATTCGAACGTTCAGATAAGTGCCCCGAGGTCAGAGAGGATACCTCAAAATGTTTGATCAGACAAGGAGGCAGTCTCAATATTTTGTTAATAAGCCTGTTCTTAGCAAACTAAGTTGGGAATCTTTGCTAGTCCTCCTTGTATAGGCAAATCCAGATTAGGATTCTTTTTATTTAGTGGAAACTGGCTTTCAAGACAAGATGTTCCTTATAATGGGAGATTGTAGGTGTGTTGTGTAGGTATATTAGACATATTGTAACATTTCCTGTGACAAACACGTTGGCTTTGTACTTTTTTTTCTACTCTTTCTAAGTGAACTTTTGCATTGTCACATTTAGCACTTCATTTCATTTTGTTTTCTGTGTATGAGTGTTTTGCCTGCACACATTTATATGTGCACCACATGCCTGACTGGTGTTCTAGGTCAGAAGAGTGTGTCAGATCCCTTGGAACTGGAAGTGCAGACAGTTTTGAGCTGCCCATGTGTGGTACTGGGAACTGAACCTGGCTTCCCTGGGAGAGCAGCTGTTGCTCTTAGCCACTAAACCAGTTCTCCAGCCCATACTTAGCCATTTCAGTGGGGTTCAGTATACCTCACTACTTAATTGAATGGAACAGAAAGTGCTAGAAGAAATTTGTTACTTAGTATAAACTAGCTTTTATAAAAACTGATGAAGTCTTTGAAGTAAAGGATTAGATTCCTGCCTAATTAAAATTAAATATTCCCAAGATAATTGACAGGAATGGTTTGGATTTTTATAATAATATATGTGGATATATTTTGTTTTCTTTACACATTCATATATATTAGGTTTTCTTTATACATTTCATAATTTTAACTTTGATTTTGAAGCCAGTATATGATTTTTTTTTTTCTCTCCATCTCTTCACTCTTATCTAGGACACCATTTTAAGGCCCACAAGGCTGTTTTGGCTGCCTGCAGTAAGTTCTTCTACAAATTCTTTCAGGAGTTTACTCAAGAGCCTTTGGTTGAAATTGAAGGTAAGTGGCATTTTCCACAGTACTTAGAAAAATATAATTGGCTGATCTAGCAAGGCTTCCTGGGAAATAAATACCAGTAGTTGCTGGTAGAAAACTAGATACATTGCATTTTATTACTTGAGAATTTTTTTCAGGAAAGTGTTCTTTCAGGAGTTATAGATGCTGGTTTCTAACAAGTCTGGCCCATTGCTGAAACCAGGGTCCACTGTCATTTTAAAAGCATGCGTAAATGGAAACTACCATCTTTTTTTAGTGACCTTATGCTTTAGGGATGTTAGAAATGATAGAGATATTTTAAGTTACAGGAGAGACCTTCATACTATCAGAAGTAGTGATATACTGATGGGTACAAATGAAATGGACTGCCATAATATGGGAAAGACTAGGGAAGATGAACTTAAATAATTGGGAGAGAAGGGGCCATCAGTTGTAGGTATTACTTTGAAAGCAAATGGTTGACATTTTTTTTTCCCAAATGGCAAGCCAAGTGCCAGGCATTATGCTGTGTAGTTTGTGTCTTATCTAGGGCTCATGTTATTCTTTGAAAAGTAAGTGGCAGTATTTTGCATATGGGGATCAGGCTCCTACAGTTTGTGAAACTAAGGTTGCCTAGCTAGTCAGACATTTGGTTTGTACTATTATGTTTTTTTCTTTTGCTACTACAGTACTAACCCCCATGCCCTATAATTCTAAAAGCAATTAGAAATAAATACATGTGCCTATGTAAAACAGAATCTTCTTTCAGAGTTTCTATGCTTTGTGTCTTTTTTACTTAGAACATATTCTTTATCTGGGTGGGTTGCTTAGAAACTTTTCTTGGAGAAAAAAATGATACCTAGGGGAGTGAAGAAAAGAGTTATAATAACTTTCATTTTGGTATATTTCAGTTACTGTACCAGCAGGTCAATTACTTTTTGGTTATGTATGAGAGACAACACAGATTTCCTGGACATTCATAAGGATTGCTAGGGAGACTCTAGCTGTCTAGATAGTACTGTTTTTGCTACCTGCCAAGTCAGTCAGCTTGAGGCTTGTTAAGTAGCTAAAAAGTTACTTCATCTCAGTTGTGTATTTGTCTTCTCATCTAAAAGCAGGTTAATTGACTTACAGTGATTAGTTGAAATAATGCACATAGAAAACCTGCCACCTGGCATATTTGGTATATTGCCAAAGTGGGAGTTATTCATATTGATTACCTGTTGTGTTATGTAGTGTGCTAGATCCAAGAGCTGAAGCGTTTATGAACACAGCACTCCTTGAAGTGCTTGGAAATGTAGCAAGAGTCTAAAAGAAGGAGAAGTGCAGAGATATTAGCGGCCATTAGTATAGGTGGTGTATTGTGATGAGGAGAAGGAATTTTGTCCATTTCAGGGAGGAGTCCACTATACTAGATGGTTAGCAAAAAAGGTAGGGGCGGGGGCTGCCTATGGTGGGTACTCTTGATCCTGTACACAGTCCAGACCAAAGGCCAACATTATTGTCTTTATTGGTGGCTGTCCACCTTATTCCTTGAGGCAGGCTCTCTCAGTTGCTCCCAGAGCTGGCTTGTTGAGCTAGCCCTGCCACTGTCTTCCCAGTGCTTAAACTCCAGGCAGATTGCTGTGTTTACCCAGTGTTTGGCCCAGCGTTCTGGGGCTCTGAACTCCAGTCTTCACACCTGTACAGCAGGCACTCTGAGCCGCCTCCCCACACCTAACATTCTGAACCCTGGCCCAGGCTAGAGTACTTGTTGCTAATTCAGAAAGCAGCTGAAAGCACTGGAGAAAAGGATTTTTCCTTCTATTGCTTAGCACCTCTGACCTACATCCTCTACAGAGTGATACACATACACTAAATATATATATATATGTATATATGTGTGTATATATATATATTTTTTTGTTTTGTTTTGTTTTTTTTTTCGAGACAGGGTTTCTCTGTGTACCCCTGGCTATCCTGGAACTCACTGTGTAGACCAGGCTGGCCTCAAACTCAGAAATCCGCCTGCTTCTGCCTCCCAAGTGCTGGGATTAAAGGCGTGCACCCTTTAAATGTTTAAATTACAAAATAAAATGGAAAATACTTTTTCTTGTTATTTGGCAGGGTTCAGATTTAAAAAAAAAGTTATTAATTTTCATTTAACCCTTAACTCTGAAATTACTGTTTCTCCAAAGGTCTCCTGCTGAAAAGTTCTGAGCATGTATTAGAACACTTGAGTTTGGGTCTTAGTTTTACTGTTAAGACCTTGAGAGATATAGTTCTTTTTTAAAGACTATAAGTAGGCTTAGATTATGTCGTGGACATTTGGTGTAAGGGTAGGTAGGTGCTCTCTTCCTTTAGAGACTGCTTTTGTTTTTTTGCTTTAGCATGCAGTCAACCTATCTGAGTTCAGACACCCTCTTGGCTATGCATTCAATATGAATTTAGTTTCAAAGTCTTTGTAATCCTGGCAAAATGCTAATACCAGTTGTAATCCCATCTCTAGGGAGATGGGCAAGAAGATGGGAAATTTGGGGCCATCCAGGACTACAGCAAGATCTCAAACACATGCACATTGTTATACTGCTGTCAGAGTACAGGACTTTTTGATTATGTATTAGAGACAGCACAGTTTTACTGGACATACATAGGGATTGCTTATTTCGAATTACAGCTTACTTCAAATGTTGTTGAGAGGAGGAAAATAATTCCAAGTATCCCTGCCCACACCTTTTATTACCTTGCTTGGTTCTTTAGAAATTTTTCTGGTAGATTTTTTTTTCCCTGTTTATACCCATTGCTCAGCTGTGAGATTCGGGCTTTCCTTATGTCTAAGCCGAGATGTTTGGGAAGAAAAATAAAAGCCTTAGTACTCTGCTGCTTGAATTTGATTTCACTTTCTAGCCATCTCTCTTCAGAGTCCATGCGTATTTGCTGTGTGTTCTCTGCAGGAACTAGTTTTAATCAGTGGACAAGGGTGGGCTGTGCTTGTGCTGTTTCAGCTGGGACTGGAATCCCCATCTGTAACATGGCAACAGTGACTTGTGCTTTCTTGATGAAAATACCTTTGACTAGAAATACATCCCCACCCCCCTTTAGCTTTGAATGAAAATTGTTGCTCCTGAAGCCAGTTACATATGTGTTCAGCTTAGTAACTTGGATTTTATCCATGTATTAGCTTCAGGAGACACCTAGTCCCTAATTCAGAAAGAAGACTAATTTTCTAAATTCATTATTTTTTTTCCTTTTGAAACTATAGTTCTAAAATTTCTCTTTTGGCAATTCTATCATGTCCAGAAAACTTCATCCCTAATTGTCAAGGACAAGCCAGCAAAGGACATGTTAAACATAAAAATTGTGGGGTTTTGTTTGTTTGTTTGAAGACAGGATCCCTCCATAGCCTCTGCTATCCTGAACTTACTCTATAGACCAGGCTGACCTTCTGATTGCTAGGCCTGCCTGTGCCACCATACCCAGCCAAAAGTTGTTTTGAGTATGAATTTTTTTTTTTTAACCCAGACTACAGAATGTCAAAATATTCCCCCCTAAGAAGACTGAGGTTAGGTGCTCTTTAGCATTTTCCTTAGATAATCTCGTAGGAAAAAGTGCTTCCCCTCCTCTCCCCTCCCCTTCCCTCCCCTGAATATTTCCAGTAAGAGAAGAATAAAGGATTGATGAGAATGTTTTAATCCTAAAATAGCAGATTGTTTTTCTGTCTGTTGCCACCTCCCTTACCTGAGTAGGAGTTGCCAGGTTGATTTATATTAGCTTTAGCTAATGAGTAAGGTGGGTGCTTTGTTCTAGGACAGTCCTGGGCTGGTTACAGAAACCAGCAACAGACCCTTAAGTGCTTATGTTAAGCTAACAAATAACATTTCTAGGTTTGAGTCAAAAGATTGAAGCCCATAGGGCAGGTGATTCTGATTAATCCAGATTGGAAATGGCTAGGGAAAGGATTCAGCAAGAGTAGTAAAAATACAGGCACAACTCTAGAAATAGAAACCTTCCAATTTTTCACTTCAACAGCATTTTCTAATTTTTTTTTAACTTTTTTAATTTTATTTATTTTTTATGTGTATGAGTACACTGTGGCTGTACAGCATGTGTGTGGCTGCTGGGAATTGAACTCAGAACTTCTGCCAGCCCCGCTTGCTCCGGCCCTGCTCACTCTGGCCTAATTCACTTGTAGCTGTCTTCAGACCAGAAGAGGGCATCCGATCTCATTACAAGTGGTTGTGAGCCACCATGTGGTTGCTGTGATCCGAACTCGGGACCTTCGGAAGAGTAGTCAGTGCTCTTACCCGCTGAGCCACCTCACCAGCCCAGCATTTTCTAAATTTAATCAGACTTTGTTTCTTCTGAATGTTAATACTGTGTGTTATGTGAGAAAAATGTCTAAGTCAGTTTTCAAGAGGGCAGTGGTCCAGGTTCCAAGTTGTAGTGTGGCTCTTATAGCTTCTTTTTCTAAAAGGACTTACATTTTTATTTTATGTATATGAATATTTTGCTGTATGTCTGTCTGTTAGCTGTGTAATGCCCACTGGAGCCAGAAGAGGGTGTCAAGTCCTCTGAAACTGAAATTAGAAACAGTTGTGAACTGCCACTGACTAGAAATTGAGTCAGGCCAGGTGGTCTGGAAACAGTTGACCCATCCCACCAGCCCTCTTGACAGTTTTGAACAGCATATACCATGTAGAGTTTTCTACAAATAGATGGCCAGGGCTTTTGCTTAGTAGCAGAGGAATAATTGAGTGATCTTAGTAATGTAGACCCATAGTAAGACCAGAATGTTCAGACTTCCAAGGAGCAGGAAAAGTTTTGTCTTTTGTTCATAGACCTGAGAGTCATTCTACTTAGGTATAAAGTAAATGAAACAAACATGAAAGAGTTTGTGATTAGATTTTATAATGTTTGCAGTTTAGATTTGGGCATTTGTTCTGGAAATTATTAAAATCTGTTAAAATTTTGCACTTTTTAAAAAGATTTATTTACTTTATATGAGTACAGTATTGCTGACTTCAGCCAGAGACACCAGATCCCATTACAGGTGGTTGTGACCACTGCCCGGCCCTTTGCACTTTTAAGTAGCCTTTTAAAATTGTTTTTTACTTTAGCTAGACTGAAACAATAATACCTAGCTTTCTAGCATTAGGGGCAGACAGAAATCGTATCGTTTTATTATTTAGATTTAAACACAAAACTTGTTAAGATTTGTAGAAAAAGGGTTTTGTTTTGAGACAGGCCTCATTATATCATTTAGTCTTTGCTGGCCTGGAACTCACTTTGTTAGACTGGGTTGACCTCTAACTCACAGCAAGGCCCTCTTGCCTGGTGGGTGCTGGAATCAAGGGTGCGTGCCACCACACCTGGACTAAATATTTAGTCTCACAAGTAACTTTATTCTTATATGTCCTGTGTGTTTGGAAACCCTGTTAGACACTCAGAGGTCACTATACAGCTCAAAAATTATTTCTCGAAAGTGAGTTACAGTGAAAAGAGTTCTATAAAGTTACTTACCAGAACAGTCGCAGAATTGAGCCTGTGGGAAATACTAAAGGTTTTGTTACTAAATGATGAAGAAACAGTGTAAAAGACCTCTTGTGGAGATTGGATTAGTTATCAGAAACCTTCCTAACAAAGAAGTCTAGAATCAGATGGCTTCACTAGTGAAATCAGTCAAGCATTTAAAGAGTTCATGCCGTCTGTTCAAAAAAAAAATTAAGAGGCTGGGGAGACAGCTCAGCAGTTATGAGTACATAACTGCTCTTTCAGAGAATCTGAGTCTCCAGTACCTGTGTCAGATGGCTCATAACTGTCTATACCTCTAGGTCTAAGGGATCTGAAAGCTTCTTTAGGTCTCTGCAGATACCAGTGTTTACACATCAGTAAAAAGTGTTTAAAAACAATTGAACACTTCCAAATTCATTTGAGACCAGTATGACTCTGATACCATGGCAAAAAAGACAAAGAATTTAAAAATAAAACTGAAGGCCAATATCCTTTATGAATATGTAAGAAATACCAGTAAAGTATTAGGAAACTAGCCAAGCATTGTAGCTGGCACCTGTCACCCCATTACTTGGAAGTTGAAACAGGATGGCTGTCACAGGTTTAAGGCTAGCTATAGAGTGAGACCCTATTTTTTAAAAAGTCTAGGGAGATGGCCCAGCAAGGAAACAGGCTTGGAAGGAAAGCTTTTCTGAATTTGGTTCCTGGAACCTACCAGATAGAGAGGCAAGCAAGCATCTGTAATCTGTACTGAAAGGGTGATGGAATGGAGAATTGCCTGCTAGCCTGATGTTCACAGCACAGTAAGAGAAACAAAAGAATGTCTGCTTCAAAACAAGGTGGAAGGAGAGCAATGTAAACTTTTTCCTGTCTTCTGTACTTGTATACTCTATGCACATACACACACGTATAATAGGAAACTGCATCTAATAGCATATTAATTAGAAGATCATTTACCACAACCAAGTGAGATTTGTTCCTGTGATGCAAGGATACTTCTGTGCAAAACTCAATGTGGTATACCATATTGGCTAATTAATTATATCTCAATAAGACTTAGGCAGAGCCAGGCGGTGGTGGGGCACGCCTTTAATACCAGCACTTGGGAGGCAGAGGCAGGTGGATTTCTGAGTTTGAGGCCAGCCTGATCTACAGAGTGCGTTCCAGGCAGCCAGAGCTATACAGAGAAACCCTGTCTCAAAAAACCAAAAAAAAAAAAGAAAAGAAAAGATTTAGGCAGAGATTCCATGAATATGACATTTACTATCACAGGCAACAAGAACATAGACACAGTAAAGGGAGCAGTGAGAACACAAGAGGTAGAATGGAGGAGATACTTACAAACCAAAGATCTGTCTGAAAAGGAACCCAGACAACTTAAAGTAAAAAGTTAAACATACACGGAGTAAGAATTTAAGTAGAGATTTCTCCAAGAAAGAAATACAAATGACCATTAAGTATATAAAGCATATTCCACTTCATTAAGTCAAATCTAGAAAGTATTACATTTGTGAAAAGGGCTGTCAAAAAAAGCAGAAACAGGTGTGGGAAGAGAAGTTGGGAATGAGTGTAGGTGCAAGTAGAAACCCATATGCATTGAACAGCTTTCCAAGGGCGATTTGCTTTGGCTCAGAGTTAGAGGCTATGGGTAGGACGGAGGACCTTAACACGGAGAGCAAGAAGGACCTTCCTCTCACTAGCCCTTCTTTAAAATCGATTCAGTATATACTGAGCCCTTACTCTGTAACTTAAGCATTTTTAGTTCATCCCTGTTCATGAATGAGTTTATAATATTTTTATACAAGCACACCATGGGGAGCATTATTCAGCGAAGAACAGTCAGGTGTCATGTGTATACCGACAAAAGCTGCACAAAGACTGCAGGACAGAATAACTTAAGCCCCATCTCTTTAATATCCCATCCAGCTTTGAATAAGCATTCTCAGGATCCATTCTGAGTAACATCACCTGCTGGGGTTCAAGCTGTTAACACACGAGCCTTGGGAGGAATATTTCATCTTTAAGTCATAGCACACAGAATCTAGTAATTTCACATCTGAGCATCCATGTAAAAGAATTGTACTCATTGGCCAGCAAGATGCCTCAATGAACAACAGTGTTCAGTGTAAGCCTGACAACCTGAGTTCAGTTCCTGGAACCCACAGTTGACCTCTACAGGTACACTGACACATATGTCCATGTATCACACACACTCACAGTAATGTACTAAAGATTTTTTTTGGTTTTTCGAGACCGGGTTTCTCTGTATAGCCCTGGCTGTCCTGGAGCTCACACTGCAGACCAGGCTGGCCTCAAACTCAGAAATCCTCCTGCCTCTGCCTCCCAAGTGCTGGGATTAAAGGCATGTGCCACCACCACCCGGCAAGATTTTCTTATTGCATGTCCACATTCTTTTTGTTGTTGTTTATTTTCAAGACCGGGTTTCTCTATGTAGCCCTGGCTGTCCTGGAACTCTCTGTAGGCCAGGCTGGCCTTGAACTCAGAAATCCACCTGCCTCTGCCTCCCAAGTGCTGTGATTAAAGGCGTGTGCCACCACCACCCGGCACATGTCCACATTCTTTTCAGCACCATTCATGGTAGCCAACATGTGGAAATGACCTAAGTGTTCATCAGCAGGCATGAATGAAGGAAATTTACACTTATACAAAATAGAATACTGGCTTTTAAAAATTCTGCCATATGCAATAATGTATATAAACCTTGAAATTGTTGAAGATAAATGATAAAACTATCCTTTTATATAACCATCTGAAATTGTCAAATTCATAGTTAAGAGGTGGAGGTTGGAAAAGTGGCTTAGCAGTTAAGAGAATATTGCTTTTCCAGAGGACCCCAGTTCAGATCCCAGCTTCTGTCCCAGGCAGCTCACAACCACCTAATAATATTCTAGCTCCAGGAAGTTCAGGGCTTCTGGCTTGTATAGGCACATACACATAGTTTGAATTAATTTAAACCTTAAGGGGGTGGGGGCTGGAATGGACTTATAAGGCTGCAAAGAAGAGCATGAGATCTTAGCTTGGTAAGTAGTGCCAGAGTGTGACTAGGATACTGTGATAAGGATTCTGGAAATTTTCAAGAATGAGAAGAAATAATCAAATCCCAAGTACTTTCTTTACTATGCATTGTGAAGTTTGAATCAATGTGAACTAATGGTAATGCGCATCTTTTTTATAGGTGTTAGTAAGATGGCTTTTCGTCACTTAATTGAGTTCACATACACAGCAAAACTAATGATACAAGGGGAAGAAGAAGCCAATGATGTGTGGAAAGCAGCAGAGTTTCTACAAATGCTGGAAGCTATTAAAGCACTTGAAGTCAGGTAATTGTTTATTTCTTCAGGAATGCTAATGGCACTATTAAGACTATAGAGTATGTGTTGAATCATTAAGTAGTGACATCCTGAAACTAAGAAAATCTGGATAGTGATTTGGTTTTCCATTAGCATTTGGTTTCTCAAGTAAGAGCTCCTAAGATTAAAGTAACATCTCTGGTATGTAATAAGAGTTTAGGCAGCTCTTCAGGGTGGCCTCTGGATCCTCAAAATTCTTTTGCTGAATTTGAGTGAGAATTATACTAAGAATGTTAATAAGAATAAATAGACCGTGGTCCTGGTGTCTCTTTGCAGCAAGAGAACTTTGACCGAAACAGCCATTTATTGCCTTACTCTCATTTGGCCTATTTAATTGGAGCCTATGGGGGCCAGTTCTATTCAAACCACCAGATAGCCAATCTAAATGTACTTATACAAGGTTATTATGTACTTTGCATAATCTCTAAATGGTGTCAATCTCCATCTCAATTCTCAAATACCAGCTGCAAAGGGAAAAACAAGTATTCAGTGGTATTGTTACCGCATGAGGAAAGATCTTACTACTTGGATGCTTGCCTTTAGTCCCAGCACTCAGGAGGCAGAGACAGGCAGATAGATGTCTGTGAGTTTGAGACCAGCCAGGTCTTCAGACAGAATTCCAGGATAGGCCTACCCAAGGAGAAACCATGTCTTGAAAAAACAACAAAAAACCCACAGAATTTCTTCTAGGAGGCATTCAGAAAATATTAAAGGATACAAGTCACTCAACATCTTCACATACCAGAGCAATGCACTGAGGGCTTGGGTGTTGCTCTGGGTTACCCCAGCTCTATCATTGTGGACTTAGTGAAGTTGCTCAGCTCCTGTCACATGGTATAATAACTCAACCTTTTTTTTTTTTAAAGATTTATTTTATTTATTTTATGTGTATGAGTACACTGTAGTTGTATAGATGGCAGTGAGCTATCATGTGTGTGGCTTCTGGGAATTCAAGACCTCTGCCACCCCGCTCAGCTCGCTCCAGCCTGTAATTCACTGTAGCTGTCTTCAGACGCATCAGAAGAGGGAGTCAGATCTCATTACTGGTGGTTGTGAGCCACCATGTGGTTGCTGGGATCCGAACTCAGGACCTTCGGAAACGCAGTCAGTGCTCTTACCCACTGAGCCATCTCGCCAGCTCCATAACTCAACTTTCTACGTAGAATTGTTTATGAGGTTAAATTAATGCCTGTAAAATGCATATAATGGAGTCTATCAAATTGAATTTCAAATGTATGAATTACTACTTCATTGTTACTATTTGGTTTTCCCATTCCTCCTCCTCTTTTAATGATGATTTAGTACAGGCCATTAGAATGCCAACAAGCAGTTTTGTAGGTCATTTCCCTTAGGGAACAAAATGATTTAATCCAACTCACTAGTATGGTTTAGTCAAGAGATGAAATTGGGAATAAATTTAGGAGATATATTGAATTATAATTGTCCATAAATAACATTTTTTAATCTTTATTTTATGTGTATGGGTGTTTTGCCTTCATGTTTGTTTCTGTACCTTGTACATGAGGTGTTCCTGGAGACCAGAAGAATTTTAACTGGAGTTAAAATTTACTGTAAGCTGCCATGGGGTTTCTGGGAATTGAACCCAGGTCCTCTGGAAGAGCAACTAGTGCTCTTCTCAGCCATCTTTCCAGACCCCAGTAACATTTCTTTTAGCTGATTTGACAGTTCACAATTACACTTCTTCAAAAAGAACTTGGTATATATCCATTCTGATCCCTAACACCTGGTACATAGTACATTGGTGTTTGTGGATGTATGCCAGTCTAAACCAGCCTTGTCTTCTCTGGCAGACACCTGAAATTGATTAGCAAAATAAAGACATGTGCTAAGGCTTGTGTATAGATGGCATAGTTTCCGGTCTGTGGTTTAATTTTTTGGGTACTTTCTGAAGTGTTTGCTATTTTTCACTTAGTATTGCATTTTAGAGGTTTATCTATAATGCGCTGTTACTGCATTCATTTTTATTGACTACTAGTAGTTCATAGAGTAAATGACATAATGACATTTGGGTTATTTTCCCAGTGTTTGACTGTTAAAGCAATGCTGCTATGTACAAGTTAGAGGACATGATAACATTTAGTAAACATTTAAAGTTCAGTATGTATACCTTTGGAAATAGTGGTGTTGCTGGTATACAGGGACTGCAGATTTTTGGATTTTTTATTCAGGTTTGTTTTATATTTATGAGCACGCTGTCTCTGTCTTCGGACACACCAGAAGAGGGCATCAGATTCTATTACAGATGGTTATGAGCCACCATGTGGTTGCTGGAAATTGAAGTCTGGACCTCTGGAAGGACAGTCAGTGCTCTTAACTGGTGAGCCATCTCTCCAGCCCCAGCGCTGCAGTTTTATTGTATCCTCACCAGTATACTGAGTATTGCTGAGGGTTATTTTTGAAAACCTTACAAACTTTTTAAAGTCTTTATTCATTAGTGGGGGGCATATATGACATCACCTGGGTCCCCAAAATCAAAATCAAATGTGTGCCATATAGCCGGTTAGCATCTGTTCCATCTCTGGATGTATGTGAGTCATTGTGTCTTGAATATTTAGTGTGCATGTGGTGTGCGTGGTGTGCATTGTGCAGGTCCTAGCGATCAAACTCAGCTGAGCCATCTCCATAGCCCTGTTTTCAGAGTTTTAATAAGCCTTAATATGGTAAAGGTTCTGCTTTTATACTTATTAAGCATTACTTAAAGTATATGGTTTGGGGGAGATGGAGAGGTGGCTAAGTGGTCAAGAGCACTGACTGCTTTTCCAGAGGACCCAGAGTTGATTCCTGGCTACCCACATGGTGACTCACACTCATTTTTAAATCTAATTCCAGAAGATCTGATGGCTTCTTCTGGCTTTTGTGGGCACAAGGCAGGCATGTGGTGCATAAATAAAAGTGGTAGGCAACACATAAAATATAAAAGTACAGACTATGGGGC
This sequence comes from Mastomys coucha, assembly GCF_008632895.1. Taxonomy (NCBI): domain Eukaryota; kingdom Metazoa; phylum Chordata; class Mammalia; order Rodentia; family Muridae; genus Mastomys; species Mastomys coucha. The sequence continues at coordinate 80,059,918 of NW_022196914.1, read as the reverse complement.
TAGAGACATGGCTCAGTAGTTAAGAGCACTTATTCTTGGAGAGGATCTGGGTTCAGTTCCCAGCACCTACATGGTGGTTCACAACCATCTTTTACTTAATCCAGTTCCAGGAGATCTGTTCCCCTTTCTGACATCTGCAGACACTACCCACGCATGTGGTAACCATACAAGTAGGCAAAATACATAAAATGAATATATCTCATAAAAAATTTTTAAGATTTAAAGATGCACATTTAACATGCCCATAAAAATATAATCTCTATCAACTTAATGGCAATCCAGTCTTCCTTTTTCAGTCTTTATTATGCAAATACTATACTGTAAAACACAAGTTACATTTTCTAGAATTTTACTAGGCTCTTATAATATATATACTAGGTGTGCTTACCTAATTTCATCATTGTTTTGAAATTTATTGATATCCTTGTGGACATTTACCTTCTTTCCACTGTGAAGCTGGCAGACTTTAGTCAGTGGTAAATCTATCAGTAGGAACTGTGACCTAATCCATTCAATTTTCCCATATTAGGCTTATTTAAGACTACTATTGGGCTGGAGAGATGGCTCAGCACTTAAGAGTACCGACTGCTCTTCTAAAGGTCCTGAGTTCAATTCCCAGCAACCACATGGTGGCTCACAACCGTCTGTAAAGGGATTTGATGCCCTCTTCTGTGTGTCTGAAAATAGCTATAGTGTACTCATATAAATAAAATAAATCTTTAAAAAAAAAAGACTACTATTAACAGAATTTGAGTAAATACCACCTGCCTACCTTGTACCTACAAATTTAAGGCCTGTGTCACTAGGGGAAACTGTTTGACATTGCCTGCAGTTCAGAGAGAATGCTTGACTCAAATTGTAGTTTTTGGAGGGCTGTCTAAAGGCAGTTCAGGTTTCATTTATCACAGACACCTGACTGTCAGTTCTGTGGCAGTTGTCCATGTTATAGTCCTGGGTTCTGAAAGATGTAATGCTTCTCCCTCCCACATACCTCCTGCAGTTGCTGCTTTTTCTCCACCTCGCAGAATTAATGTCCTAATTTAGTAACTATAGCTTGTTCCTTTCTAGTCATCTACTCCTGCCCAGAACTTGCACAGAAAATATTAGCGCACTTTTATAATAATATATAATATGTAATATTATATATCATTTAATTTAGAGACCTGTTATGTTTCCCACTTGACCTCACCTGTGCCATTATAAATGTGCTGCTTGGTCCAGTGGCTTTTATTCCTGTGATATAAGATTCTTATAGGAGAATCCAGAGCCGGGCAGAGATGGCACACGCCTTTAATCCCAGCACTTTGGGAGGCAGAGGCAGGCCTGATCTACAGAGTGAGTTCCAGGACAGCCAAAGCTACACAGAGAAACCCTGTCTCAAAAAAAAAAGAGAGAGAGAGAGAATCCAGATGACTAAAGTAGCCCATATCTAAAAGAGATACCAGCTTTATTGTCCCAGTCTTTACTAGTGGGGAAAAAATAATGTCAATATTCAGGGCAGAATCCTAATTTTCTAATTAGGTTTATATAAGCCTCCCCTCCTTTTTGTCTTCATCACTACTCAGGAAGCAGCTGAGAAGAAATGATCCCTTTGTGGGGACAGCTGAACTTGATGACCAACCTGCCTTACTCAGATATTTGGACAAGGAGGAGGTGAGGGAAGTGGAGTGCGAAATCATTTTGAGTCAGTGTTTGAGGAGTATATTTGTAAGAATTCAGATAGCATTATCTGTTGAGGGTAGGAAGCATAAGAAACTAATACCTTCCTATTATCCAGTTACTATAGTGCTTTCATGATAAAGACTAGATAATCTAGGAAGCCAAACATGGACCACAGTCCTGAGACCTGAAACAGCTAGCTGTTCAGACTGGAGTAGCACAAGAATAACCTGAAAAGATCATCAGGATGAAGCTATCACACAAAGGTTCCAGATCAGTGTCAGTTTGTAAGTAACAACATCCTGTGCCCTGCTGCTACTTCACTATAAAACAGGCAACCTTTTAGGAGGTGTCAGAATCGGACGTGAAGTCTACACTTCAAGACCAGTTTGTGATGGTGGTGAATGTTGGCTCTTAGCATTAACAATGGCAGTCTGGGCAAAGTAGGCTTGCTTGTTTAATAGGATGCTTCCATCAACTGATTAGTCTTCTTAGAGAATGGCCATTTGTCATAGACATGTAATGAGTGACTCGGGAAGTTTCCAAAACCATCATTTTTCCCTATGATTGTGGATTTTGAAGTAGCTGTCTTCAGTGTGCCATGCCTTTTAAGTTAGCTCACCAAATAGTTAAGCCACTGGCAACAGCCCATATGTCAGAAATATAGCAAGATGAATCAGAAGGAATGTTTGGCCAGAGTTCTGATGACAGTATAAACTTCTGCCTACAAAGCATCGCTGCTATGTCTAGTTTGACTTTCACAGATGCTGTTGAGGCTAAGTACATGCAACAGAAGGCCAACCACTTTTCAAATTAAGCATTTCTTCTTGACTGGCCAAAGAAAGATACTTGCTGGACACCTCTAACCATATTAGTCACAAGTCTGGTTGACTCACATACAGAATGGGACTTTCAGACTGGAAGAGTTCAGCTTTCCACAGGTTGGGTATCAGTTTCAATGTGTGACCATTAGCATGCCTATTGTTTTCAGAGTTGTACCTTGTAGTTGTGACTGGGGTCAAGTCTAAAACCCAAAACCTTTGAGTAGAGACTTCTTCCCTTTGCCCAAGTTCCTTCCAACATTATCAGATTGCTCTTAGTCTCCATTATGTGTGTGTAAGGAGATTTTTTGCTCCACCATGAATTTTACTTTTCCTTAAAGCAGCTGAAGTCAAGATAGAGGGGAAGAGAGAAAAATAGATACAGAGATGTGGAAGGTGACACACTGCCATGAAGCAAGGCACATTTCCTTTCAGTTTCAAGCAGCCTCGAAGCTGCATGCTTCTTGCCCACCTAAACACCTCAGTCAGTAGCAGGGTGAAAACTTCAGACATGCTCTGTTTCAGCTTGTGGCCCTTCCTGATTTAGTGTGTCTCTCCATGTTTTCTAGATGAGGATAACAGATAGACGCCCTTCGGTTTGACTTAGGTTTGAGTTGCAGTGGCTCCTTTTTGCAGAGCACACACACCCTGGGTGTTTGTCCTTGTCACAATACTGTACCTTAGGCTTTCGTGTAATGTTAACAGAAGGAGGCAATGGGGAGGAAGTACTGGTCTGTTGTTGACTGTTTCATTAACCTTCATATGGCTATACTTGGATAAATGTCATTGTCTTGATTGTAAAGCTTTTAAGGGAAATCTTAAAATTGATCAGTCCAGGCTGCCCTATTTTGTTTTCTGCCTTCCATACAATTTTGTTTTTGTTTTTGTTTTTCAAAGAAGTCTGATTTTATAGATTTTTTTAAAAAAAAAACAAACTATACTTTATATATTTCAGGAACAAAGAAAACTCAGCTCCATTAGAGGAAAACACTACAGGAAAAAATGAGGCAAAAAAAAGAAAGATTGCAGAAACTTCCAATGTTATCACTGAGTCATTGCCGTGTGCAGAATCGGAACCTGTGGAGATCGAGGTGGAGATTGCTGAAGGCACGATTGAAGTAGAAGATGAAGGCATTGAGGCCTTGGAGGAAGTGGCGTCTGCCAAGCAATCTATAAAGTACATACAGAGCACAGGCTCCTCCGATGATTCCGCTCTAGCGTTGTTAGCAGATATCACCAGCAAGTACCGTCAAGGTGAAAGCAAAGGACAGATTAGCGAAGATGACTGTGCATCTGACCCCATAAGCAAACAGGTAGAAGGTATTGAAATTGTGGAACTTCAGCTGTCACATGTGAAGGACTTGTTCCATTGTGAGAAATGTAACCGTTCGTTTAAATTGTTTTACCATTTTAAGGAACACATGAAATCACACTCCACTGAGAGTTTCAAGTGTGAAATATGCAATAAAAGGTATCTTCGAGAGAGTGCATGGAAACAACACCTAAACTGTTACCACCTTGAAGAAGGTGGAGTAAGTAAGAAGCAAAGAACTGGGAAAAAGATTCACATATGCCAGTACTGTGACAAACAGTTTGATCACTTTGGACACTTTAAAGAACACCTTCGAAAACATACAGGTAATTAGCAAATACTTTGTTTTGAGTATTATTTTTTTCTGCATTCACTTGAAATCTAAATCCTGTTTTTCCCTTTGTGTTTTCTGATGAGCATGGGTACATAATGATTTCTTGATACTTTAAATGCAAATCAGTGTCAACCTTTAAAATGATTGTTTTTATGTCTTGCTCTTTTTTATATTCTTTAAAGAAATATGTAAAATAGATTATAGTTTATTTGCTAAGTACCATCAATTATTAAATTTTAATTATGTGAATTCTTTTGTTTTCCATGTTAACATGTTACATAGGTAAACATATTTATAAGCAATCTAACATTTTTATGTATTTTTCTTTTTGAGGAGATATACATTTATAATCCTCTTTTTAGAAGTATGTACTGTATTCTGTGAGTGTTGAATTTGCATGTTGTATGTGTATGCTCTTTGTACACTTGTGTATGTGAAAGCCAGAGACACTTTCCCCAGTATTTTCAACTTCATTTTTGGAAGCAGAATCTCACTGAACCTGAAGTCAATTCAACAAAACTGTCTGGTCAGGAAGCTTCAGGAATATGCCCCAGATGCTGAAGTTACATGCCACACTGCCTTCCTAGCTTTTTGCATTGTGTTTGGGGGATTAAATTTCATATCCTGTTTGTGCAGCAGACACTTCCAGTAGTAGTAGTAATATATTTTTGACCCAGAAAAATACAGTCATCTCTATCTGTCTCTCTCCACCTCTCAATGGCAAATGTGTCAGGACTGGTAGACAGCCAAGGGAGGTGAGGAATACTCACTCTTTCTTCTAAGAGTTATCTCACTCTTGAAGAGGTCCCAGGAAGCCTCTTTGGCCACCATAGTTCTGTGTCATCCTCCTTCGCACTCCCACCTTTTTTTTGGGGGGGGGGGTTTCAAGACTGGGTTTCTCTGTGTAACCTGGCTATCCTGGAACTCACTCTGTAGACCAGGCTGGCCTCGAACTCAGAAATCCACCTGCCTCCCCCTCCGAAGTGCTGGGATTAAAGGCATGCGCCACCACTGCCCAGCCCCCGAGCATTTTTTGATAGAATTCCTAAGTCAAGCACAGGACACCAGTGACTTAATTTTTTGCTAGGCTCTAAACTCTCTATAATAGTATGGAGAAAGCAGTTACCATGAGCTGCCAAGTTTTAAGATTTCTGGACAGTTGTGCTTGATGTTTGTTACATACAATGATTGAGGCTATTTGGAGTGGTGATACTGGAAATAGAACATAGGTACATACAACAAGCAGGGTGTTTTTTGTTGTTGTTGCTTGTTTTTGTTTTGTTTTGTTTTGTTTTTTTATGCCAGAATTTGTACAGCTACTAGTGCTGATTCTTTTTTTTTTTTTAAATAGCTGTCTCACTGCCCTGAGTTGTTATACACTAATTGAACTTGAAGAATCAGGTAGAATCAGAAAATGTGTTATTCCTCAAGATCCAGCTCCAATTATGATGACTTACAGGAAAAGAAGTTAGCCTGGAAACAGGTTTTCAAGCAAGAAATAAGACACATAGTCAGGGAAGTGTGACAGCAAGTTATTTTCATCACTAGTAGAAGGATGGATGACTACAGAGTTGGGTCAAAGAGGAATACCAAGAGACTGCTATAGTAGGCCACCTGGGCAGTACACAAGGTCTGCAGGTGGTTTGTGGGTGATTGGTGGGGCCAGCGAGAGAGGAAGGGAGCTTTTCCACCCTGTACTCTTCATTTAGCAGAGCAAACACAAAGCTGGCACACTTTGTGCTGTATTGGCACACTCCTTTAATCCCAGCACTTGGGAGGCAGAGGCAGGCGGATTTCTGAGTTCAAGGACAGCCTAGTCTACAGAGTGAGTTCTAGGACAGCCAGGGCTACACAGAGAAACCCTGTCTCAAAACACCAAAAAACAACAACAACAAAAAAAAGATGATGTGAGATAACTGAAGTAAATTATCTTTGCTACTTGCAGATTATAGAGCCATATGCTCAATATATGGTCCATTAAGTACCAAAACAAACTGAACTTTGCTTTGTGGGCTTAAATGTAGAAGCAAAATGATCAGATGTGTTTTAGAGAGATGACTGGCAAAATAGATGGATGTGGAATAATAAAAGCTGCTGGCTCTGAGGAAATCTTTCACGGTAATCAAAAGAACAGGAGGTGATGGCAGCAGTAGTACGTGGGTGGAGTGGGACAGGGTCCACAGGGTTCATGCTGCTGAGCCTTAGAAAGATGATCATCTCTAACTTTGTGTTGGAGTGACTCTAACTGGGGTTTATTAAGAAAACATCAAACGGAAGCCATTAGGGGTAAAGGAGAATACCCTGTCCATATGAGTCTATTTGAAAAGGAGTCTTGGGGTGAATTCAAAATGTTTTTAAGTAGTTGCTCCCTATTTTCCAAGAAGGTGCTGAAAATAAAGGTCACCATTGACTGTTGGCTCCTTTTCTGACAAATGCCAGTTTGACAAACATGTTGGGTCACTTTATATTGAGGCCCTTTTCTTTGCTTTAAGGATAATGGCAGCTGTCCTGCAGATAAGACAAAAAAGAGAAGAGTGAAATCACTCTTAACAACCAACAGTCCACATGTCTTTAAAAAAAGAAAGTCACCTGGCTATTTCTAGATTTTACTAGGCTTGTTTAATAGACACAGTTCAAGTGGCATGCAGTGGAAAGTGAGCTTTTCCTATTTCAACAGATCTCTTAAAAGCAGCCATTGACTAAGGGGATAACTATGGGGAGAGCGTTGCTTTGGCATGCAGAGCATCGAGGTTGGGGCAGGACCAGCAGATCAGGGGTTGAGTGTTTGCCTCTAGCCTTCAGGTGTCTCCCATGCAGTATCAATTGATCCATCATAAGCACACACACAGTTCTAGAAAAACATGAGTAAGCATGAGCAAATGTTACATCATTTAATTTTAGACTCTGGTTGGTTGGTTGGTTGGTTGGTTGGTTGGTTGGTTTTCTGAGACAAGGTTTCTCTTTGTAGCCCTTGGTTGTCTTGGAATTCACTATGTAGATCGGACTGCCCTCAAACTCAGAGATTTCCTGTCTCTGCTTCCTGAGTGCTATGATTAAAGACATGTGCTACCATGCCTGTCTAATATTAGGGTTTTTTGTCTTGTTTTTGTTTTCTGAGGCAAATTCTCATTAAGCAGCCCAACTGATCCTTTTGCTTCAGCCTCCCAAGTGCTGGAATTACAGTCGGTTCAGTGTTACTCTGCTTACAATCTTTTGAATGAACCACTTACAGAGATTTAGTTTTCTTTTACTATAGCTACTTAACTGTGACACTAAACTACTATTAGCATGTGTATATGATTGTAGCTCTAAGTTTTTGCTAGAGATAGTCAATTGTGACATTGTAAGCATCCTCGTACATTTGTCTTCTACTTATTTGTTTATTTATTTATTTTTAGATATTTTCTTTATTTACATGTAAATTTCTCCTTTCCCAGTTTCCCCTCCAAAAAACAAACAAGAAGACAAAAACAAGAACAAACCCCTGTTGCCTCCCCCTTCCCCATGCCCGCCACCCCACTCTCTCCCACTTATTGGCCCTGGCATTCCTCTACATTGGGGCACAGAACCTTCACGGGGCCGAGGTCCTCTCCTCCTATTGATAATCGAATTTGCAATCCTCTACTATACACATGCTGCCAGAACAATCAGACCCGTCCATGTGCAGTCCTTATTTATTTATTTTTATGTGTGTGAGTACATTGTAGTTGTACAGATGGCTGCTTGCTCCAGCCCTGCTTGCTCTGGCCCCGCTCACTCCAGTGTAATTCACTGTAGCTGTCTTCAGACGCACCAGAAAAGGGTGTCAGATCTCATTACGGGTGGTTGTGAGCCACCATATGGTTGCTGGGATCCGAACTCAGGACCTTTGGAAGAGCAGTCAGTGCTATTACCCGCTGAGCCATCTCGCCAGCCCCGTGCTATACTTTTAAAGGCTTATTGCATATATGTGCGTGTGCACTTAATACCACCACGAGTGTGCAAGCCAGAGAACAGCTTGCACGAGTTGGTTCCATCCACTGTCTGGGTTCCAGGAATTGAAATCAAGTCCATTGGTCTTAGCAGCCAGTGCTGAGCCATCTTCTGGCCTATGACATTTAGTTTTTATGAGAATAATTGCCAAGTTAAAGAAATCTTGGCAACTGTCAGGTTGCTTTTTATTCCTTCCCTCTCTTCTTCCCTCCCTCTCTTCCTTTGTATGTTGTGTGCCCATACCTGCTTGTGGAGACCAGAGGCCATTGTCAGGTGTCTTTCTCCTCTTATCTTTGAGACGAGTCTTTCATTGACCCTGAAACTCACCTACTGGCTGGCTCCTGGGAGCTGCCTGTGTTCACCCTACTACCACATTACCTCAGGGCTGGAGTTGCAGCTGTGCTGCCACACTGGGTTCTTAGGTGACTCAGAGTGTCAGGTCTTCATGCTTATATGGCTGCCACTATACTGACTCAGGTTCCCAAGCCTTCCACATTACTTTCCAAAATGTTGATAGGGGAACTTTTTAGTTTCATTGGTAATGAAAATCACACACAAATAAAACATAACCAGTTTGTTGAGAATATTTCTCAAAGTTTCTTGAACTAAAAAGTTCCCATATCAACGTTAATTCAAGATGTAGGTGTTAGCTAATTTTTCCTTCACTGGGAGAACATGTGACTTGGTAACTTGTGTCAGGCTATTGAGTATTTTGGCATTGTCCAGAACCTCTTCCTCACCAGAGCAGTGACACTGAAAGTCTTGGTCCTGTTCTGCAAATGCTATGCTGTCTTTGAATCCCAAGCCCTCAACAGTTCTCACCCCTCTACCTCCAAGGCTTTTAGCTCCTTCATCACTTTCTGTGTATTATCATAGTTCTGATTTCCATCTTAACCTCTCTACCTAGTTATGTCAGTTCTTGCATAGAGGGATCCTGCTTGTATTTAAGAATAGCCTCCATCTTGGAATCATTACAGCTTTTTACTCCTAGTAAAAACTGCTGGAGAAAATGGTCTCAACCCTTAATTGAGTAAGCTTCTCTTTCTTTTCTTTTTTTTATAAAGATTTATTTTACATGTATGAGTACACTGTAGCTGTACAGATGGCTGTGAGCCGTCATGTTTGTGGCTGCTGAGAATTGAACTCAGAACCTCTACCGGCCCCGCTCAGTCTGGCGTAATTCACTGTAACTTTCTTCAGATGCACCAGAAGAGGGCGTCCAATCTCATTACAGGTGGTTGTGAGCCACCATGTGGTTGCTGGGATCTGAACTCAGGACCTTTGGAAGAGCAGTCAGTGCTCTTGCCATATCACCAGCCCAAGCTTCTCCTTTCTAATTGCTTCTCCAAATTCTTGATGTCCTGTTCAAGACCCTTACACCCCACTTTAGCATTAGCATTGCTCATTGCTCCAGCAGCTTGCTTTTCTTCAAAGACCAGTCCTGATTCTTTTAACTTCATACGTCTATCAGAACCATGTCCATCTTTGTTACTAACTCATCCTGTCCTCTTCCCCTACCTTTTTCTCCCGAAGAAAGTCAGCAAATGGTGATTCCTTGTTGGTTAGGGATCTTGTCTAGTCCACACTCCCGACCCCTTTTTATAAGAGAGAGTTTGTGGACTGGAGAGGTGGCTCAATGGTTAAGAGTACTAGTTGCTCTTGCTGAGACCCTGGTTCAGTCTCCAGCACCCATGTGGTAGCTCACACCTGCCTGTTACTCCAGTTCCAGGGTATATGTGCAGGCAAAGTACCAGTGCACATGAAATAAAAATGAACATTGTAAAAAGAAAAAAAGTGAGCACATGTATCTGTGTTTCTGAAAACTGAACCTGGGGTCCATGTGTATGCCAGAGAAGCATTCTGCCACTGAGCCTCATCCTCAACCCTACTTCCAGGTGATATTGAAAGAATTCTCTACTGTTTTACTATTGTGCCTCTTTCTCATTAACTTCTCCATTCTCGGTAAGCCTGGCTCCTAATCCCAATGTGCCTCTGACTGCTCTAATTTTCCTTGGTATTGTTTGTCAGTCACATTTGTTTCTACTGTTGACATCTATTTGGTGTTTTCTTACTAGTGTGCACTCAGGATTTTATAATTATATAACACGCTGAGAATTTAGTTCCATCTTAGAAGTGTTCATTGCCACTAAAAATAACCCCTTTATCTATATATCAATTGTATCATTGTATCTATATATCATAGTATTTGGGTCCAGAATTGTCCATACAATTATCTCTTGGGCATCTCTGTTCCACTTTGAATTTCTTTTAAATTTCTCTTTTAACCTCTTGGATTTTTATTTGTTTAATTTTATAATTTTATATGTATAGGTGTTTTTGCTTGCATGTAAGTCTGCACACAGGCTAGAGGGTGGCAGATCCCCTGAACTAGAATAGATGGTTGTGAGCTGCCATGTGTGTGCTGGGAATCAAACCTGGGTTTTCTAGAAGAACAGCTACTGAGCCATTTCTCTAGCCTCTCATTTATTTTCTGAGACAGTTTCGTGTAACGCAGGTGTCCTTGAATTAAATAAATATATTGTCCAGAATGGTCTTGACATGCCTCCACCTCCCTAGTACTGAGTTACGGCTGTGCACCACCACACTGAATTTATATGGTGCCAAGGGTTAAACCCAGGACTTTGTGCTACTTTGCAAACAAAAAACAAAAACCCTAAATTCATAGTCTTTCCCAGCATACCCACTACAGACTTCATTTGAACTCCTGGGCTCTTAATACAAGGTGGCATGCTAAGCCAGAGAGTCATAGTCAGCTACTTGTCCTTACTCATTTCTGTGTGATCCTGTACTTCTGTGCCTCTAAAGTGCACTGCTGCACATCTGTCCCGTGGCAGTCTTTTTTTTTTTTTTTAAAGCAGGTTTCCAGTGCTTTTACACTTATTTTCATGAAAATGTTCAAACAGTTTATTTGCTTTTTCTTTTTGTGTTTTACTTTCGTTTTGTCAGAGATTGTCTCACTGTGTGTCACTGATTGGCCTCAAACTTACCATCTCAGCCTCTCTGGTCTAGGATTAAAGGCACTCACCACTGTGCCCCCATGCATTTTGCTTGGTTGAGAGAGGTTGCTGTGTTTCCCAAATTTGTCTCAAAGTATTAGAATCTGTCTAACTCAGTCAGCTTCTCCTAATCCTGAGATTATGGATGTGTGGCTCCCTCCTTGTCTTTATCTTTTTACTGTCATCACTTAAAATGTGGTCTGATGCATACATGGTAAGAGGGAAAAAGCTTAGGGAAAAGCTAGTTTGATATTTCCATATGACTCCCCAATCTGACTTAGCTTGAGTGTTCCCCTTCTTAAGGATGTGTGAATTAAGTCAGGCGTGTGGTTCATTCCTATAGCTGTAGCACTTGGGAGGTCAGCCTGGGGAACAGAAAAAGGAAAGCCTAATGTTGTGGCACATGCCCACACTCCCCACACTGGAGAGACAGAGGCACACTCAGAAGGACCATTACGGTTTGTGGCCAGCTAGTATATATGACAAGTCCTGCCCCGCCTCTTACAAACACTCATACTCAAAGAAAAATGACTATGAGCTGGGTGTGGGTGTACACTAACCTTTAATCCCAGGACTAGGAAGCAGGAGGATCTCTGAATTGGAGGCCAGCTTGGTCTACATACCAAGTTACAGGACAGCTAGAGCTACAAAATAGAGACTCTGTTCTAAAAAACAAAAACAAGCCAGGCAGTGATGGCTCACGCCTTCAATCCCAGCACTTGGGAGGCAGAGGCAGGGGGATTTCTGAGTTCAAGGACAGCCAGGTCTACAGAGTGAGTTCCAGGACAGCCAGGGCTTCACAGAGAATTCCTGTCTTGAAAAACCATAAAAAGGAAAAAAGAATGATGTTAAAGTTGTCCAGAAGTATGCCTCAGTGGTAAGTCGTCTTCCCAGCATACATGAAGCCTGTGGTTCAATCCCCAACACTGCAAAAGAGAAAAAACATTGAAAAAAAAAGTGAGCTCATATTTACTTCTGCTAATGTTCTCAATTTGTTACTGTATTTTTTTTCTTACAATAGGTGAAAAACCTTTTGAATGTTCAAATTGTCACGAGCGGTTTGCTAGAAATAGCACTCTCAAATGTCACCTTACTGCATGCCAAACTGGAGTAGGGGCAAAAAAGGGAAGGAAGAAGCTTTATGAATGCCAGGTATGTGCAGCTATATTTTGTTTTCACAAGAAGAACTTACTGCAGTCACTAGAAGTGCAGAGTAAACAGTCCTTGAATCATGGGGTTGACTGAAGTTTTTGATGTGACACTACTGTAAAAAGCACTATGTGTTCAGTAGAAACCATTCCTGGAATTTTGAAATCTTTTCCTGAATTAGTAAGTAGAATCTTCTCTTGTGACACTGGGCAATAGTAAGCCTCAGCTCCTAGATAACCATGAACTCACAATCCTAAACAAATCTGGTACTCTCATTACATGGCCCCAGAACAGTCATGAATATGGGTCAAAACAAAATTGTGAATTCCTTAAACATTAAGGGTTTTTTTATTTTATTTTTTTAACTTGTACAGCTCTTGAATGTGAACTTTGGAGATGACAATGTCCTGTTGCAATGTCAGAGGGTTGGGCATGCCTTTAGTGCAGCAAATGCCCTTTTGACACAACATTACAGTGGTGTATCAACATCTCAAGCACGCTAGAGCCTCAGAAAGACTTGGAAGAAAATGTTTATATGGGATATTAGCAGCCCTGGATGATCAGTATTGATAAAGTTGGCTTAAGTAATAGCCTAAACAGAAGTGCAGGGTTATTAGGTGGTTCCCTGTGTTTCCTTTCCTTTCTGTCATATCCCAGGCTGGCCCTTGAGCTGACTTTGTAGCTGAAGATGACTTTGAATTATGATTTTGTCCTGTCTCTTATCTCCCAAATGCTGAGGCGTGCACCACCACACCTGGAGAATAATAGGTTTGGGTGTTTGTTTATATTATATTTATTTACTAATGGCTGTGTGTGCGTGCATCAGAGGACACTTTGGAGGAGCTTGTTCTTTTTACTGTGTGGGTTTTAGGGATTGAGCTCAGGGATTGTGCCTGGACGTGGTGGCAAGTGCTGCCTTTACCTGTTAAAGCCATCTCACCTGCACACAATTAATTATTTTAACCATAGGAACAATCATTTCTGGGAGAGAGGCAGAGAAGGCAGAAAAGGTATAATTGTGTTTTCCATAATTAGTATATTTTTTTGTCCTAAATAGTGTAATGGGTCTAAATCTGGAAACTGGGATAAACTATGATATTGTTACTTTATATTTGATACTTAACAGGAGCAATGCTGGAATGTTCCCAGAATTTAGTCAGTTGTTAGGTGTATGTATGGGCTGAAAGATCAAATGAAATCAAGTGTGCAAAATAGCTTTGTACTAGGTGCCCTGGAAACTACATTTAATGGTTTTTGTAATAACTTATCAATGTGTATGGTAGTTTGGTGGGTGGGTGAGTGGGTGGTTGTCTGGTACTGGGGATTAAACACAGGGCCTCCCATATGCTACACAAATACTCTTACCACTAAGTTAAACTTTCAACCCGTATTAGTGTATTCTTTGTGAGGATTTCTTCATTAGTGCTTTTTGTTTGATTTTGTTGTCGCATTTGTTGATGCTTAGGATTAGAACCAGTATAGTGCCTTGTGATTGCTAGGCAGATACTACTGAGCTAACCTCAATCCATTAGTATAATTTATGGAGAATAAATGTATCCACATTTACTTCAGTATGATTATAATTATTAATATACTGTATTTGGTGATTTCAGGTCTGTAACAGTGTATTTAACAGCTGGGACCAGTTCAAAGATCACTTGGTAATACACACTGGAGATAAACCCAACCATTGTACTCTGTGTGACTTGTGGTTTATGCAAGGAAATGAATTAAGGAGGCATCTTAGTGATGCTCACAATATTTCAGAGCGTATAGTAACTGAAGAAGTCCTTTCAGTAGAAACACATTTACAAACCGAACCGGTAACATCAATGACTATTATAGAACAAGTTGGGAAAGTGCATGTGCTGCCACTTCTTCAGGTCCAAGTGGATTCTGCACAAGTAACTGTGGAACAAGTTCATCCAGATCTGCTCCAGGACAGCCAAGTGCATGATTCACAAATGAGTGAGCTTCCAGAGCAGGTCCAAGTGAGTTATCTAGAAGTGGGCCGGATTCAGACTGAAGAAGGCA
>NW_022196914.1:80039196-80044330 GCF_008632895.1 Mastomys coucha | reverse complement strand
GACTTAAAAGTAGTTGTGTAAATATTTTTAATCAGTATTACTTGGGAAATAAAAATATAACAACCACATAAAATCAATATTGCTATTTTCTTTACCTGTTAAATACTGGGAAATAATTTACATTTTAAAGTAAACTTTAAAATTATGTGTTCATGACTCTTTTTAAAGTTATTTTACCATTATTATGTGTGTGGTTGTTTTGCTTGTATGTATGTCTGTGCACCATGTGCGTGTCTGATGCTCCTCCCAAAACCCAGAAGATGGTTAGAGTTGGTTTTGAGCTGCCATGTGGGTGCTAGGAATCAAACCTGGGTCCCCAGGAAGGACAGCAGTGCTGAGCCAGCTCTAGCCCTCTTATGTTTTTTTAATTATCAATTTGAAGATACTTTGTGCATTTTTGTGATTATAGTAAATAGGACTCATTAAATAATTAAGATATAAGATTGTTAATGCATACTTCCTAACCCAAGGGTTAGCTAAAAAGGCCAAGACACAAGTTACCTGTATTTTTGTAAATCTTACTGGCACAGAAGTGGTATTTTTCTTAATAGTGCCTATTTATTTTAAACATTTCTCCACTTGCTTGTACCTCAGGCTCCTAAGGTGGCCCTTGGGTTTCCGAATATTGGATATTTGTGGTAATTGTGGTATCAAATGGTAACAAATCACAAAGTTTGCTGAAGAGGTGTTTTATATCACTGAGTTTGTTAATATAGATCAGGCTTACAAAGTGTTTATCACTAGACCACATTTTATATGTTGAGTACGCCAACAACAAATGAGGCTTAAATGTAAAGTCCTCACTTATAAAAGTGGATTTTAATTTCTATCTGTAGTTTAGCATGTGTTGTCTCCAGTGAAGACATGGGCATTGAAGAGCTCTCTTGAAAGTAGTCTTATAACTGATGTGGAAAAATGAGAGAGAGGGAGGGAGGGAGAAGAGCCTTTGAAGGCCCTGTGTTGATTACATTTGGAGAAAGAGACCCAGGCAAAACGTATTTCATGTGCAGTGTGTTGAAGTGTGCTGTAATTCTTAACAAAACTTGTTGTAAAGGATTCAAATGAGAATCAGTTCCAGACTAAACTTCTTAGAGGCCTAGAAGTGTGTTTTGCTCTAAAAACAAAAATGAAGAGGCCGTTATCACCTAGTCAGAACATAGAGGACATCTAACCTTCTCTGTGTTCTTTAACAGTCCTTCCTCCATGGTAAGTACAAAGGCAGAATATTTCTTCTTGATGTTAGTAAGATGTGATTTAGCTGAAATAACCTCTACCTTGGCATTTCTACCAAAATGTGACCTGGGAAAGAAAAGTTTTATTGTAATGACAGTTGTCAATCATGAATCTGCACATTTCTGTCTCAGCAACTGGGTGAAGAATGACTGGAGCTAGTTTTGTCATTAAGTGGTTACCTCTACTTCAGATTGTACAAAGCATAGAGTAAATAATCATTTTCTTTCTGGAGTCTACTCCAGCCTTTAATGGGGCTGGGAGTAGAGGAGATTAGAGATCAGTTAAGCTGTCTAACGACCTCATTTCCTTGCCCTGGGGCTATGCCATCTGTGTAGTGGCGGCTGTCCCATTTGTGAATCTCCCTTTTACTGACATTCCAGATTGTAAGAAAACTGCAATTTATTACGTTACTCCTGATGACTTTTTAATTTACATAACCCAGAATATCTGGTAGTTGTTAGATTATTTCAGATGTGTAAGGTGATGCCTTTATTGGAGAAAAGTAATTCATCTGTCTAAACAAGTTTATGGGAACTACCACAAGAAGTTGTTTGCTTGTTACTGACAAGGAAGAAAGGAAAACATGCCTTGGATGACACAGACCACTCAAAGTGTAGCTTGCTTGCCCGTGGCCTCTGTGCTTCTGTATACTTGTACCTCAGGCTCCTAAGGTGGCCCTTGGGTTTCCGAATATTGGATATCACTGGCTGTTGGGTCTGGGGTCACTTGGTGAAGTGACAAAGGACTTCTAGGAAGCACTTGATTAGTCCAATAGAATGAAGTGTGTGTGTTTGTGTGTGTGTTCGGGATGATCTGTTTTTTTCAATACCAGGGATCAAACCCAATGACTTGACTATGCTGCAGAAGTTTTGTACTAACTGAGCTGTATCTTCAGCCCTGGAGTGACTAAGAGGCTCTTTATAGACCTTCCACCTGCTACTATAGATTGTTTATGGTAGCTCTTGATTACAGTGACTAGACCAAGACAGTCACAAACATTTAGATCAAGCAAGAACACTATAGGTTGTCTCAGCTGTTTTTATGTTTTTGAAAGGCAAATGCCACAAACATAAGATATGTTAGAGAGCAATAAGACATTAAAAACTCAAAAAAAAAAAAATCCTACTAGTTGACTAGTAACACTCTTGGTGCTAGGCAATTCACATGCATGCAGTTCTTAAAAGTATAGCTGATCATTAACTGGTGTATGCACCTGGTTCTGGTGACTATCTCTATTAGACAAGTAACTTGTATGAAGCTGTAATTATGGAATGCTATGGATGGAGTAATGAATTGAGAGCCTAGTTCAAATGAGGCAGTGCTTATCGAGAATAAAATCAAGCAGAATTAACTACATAAGTACTTTTACTAAGTTTCATTGGATCTAATCTAGAGTCTCTTCCTGTTCTTCATTATTCGGTTGTAAGTAATATCTAATGTCGCTTATAAGAAAGTATCACACTAATGATAAGAAATGGGTTGGGCAGGTTTAAGGAAAAGTTAACAGTTCTAATTCTTTTGTAGTTTGTTTGTTTTTTTGTGTGTTTTGAGACAGGGTTTCTCTGTATAGCCCTTGGCTGTCCTGGAACTCACTCTGTAGTCCAGGCTGGCCTTGAACTCAGAAATCCACCTGCCTCTGCCTCCCAAGTACTGGGATTAAAGGCATGCGCCACCACCGCCCAACAGTTCTAATTCCTGTTGGCCAGAAGGCAGAAATGTTCTGTGATTCTGTCCTGACCAGAGGCCAGAATACAGAGGAGAGCTCTTGTTGGTTGCTATCTCACTTTCCTAAGTGAGCCCCTCCTCCGGGGAGCCAGACTTGAGAGTGAGTGAAACTCCAGTCCAGACAGGCCCTTCTGCTGAACAGCTTTGGAACTGGATCTATGGATTTCGTGGTGAAAATGGATTATTCTGTTTCTCAGTCTCTGCCTGTCCCTTAAAGGATTTTAAGGTCTCAGCTTTTGGCAGAATGTCAGGTAGCTAGAGGCCTTTGAGGATAGACCTCCCCCACTGCCCTCTCCCTGCAAACATTAGGAAGGAAAACACAATTCCCCCTTAGGCTTCCTGGAAAACCTGGAGTACCTCTGGGCCTGTTAGGAAACATGAGCTTTCTCTAAAGGATATTGTTGTTTCCTCCCTTACGGGGAGGACCTGTCAGTCATGTGTCCAAAGGTCCAACCCAAGGAGAAGCGATCACCCAAAACTTTCTGAAGACGTGGGAGGAATAGTTATCCCATTTCCTGGCTTGGTGATACAATGTATTTTCCGTCCCAGCAGATCCTCCCTTGGTGCAGCTCTCTGCTTTTTATTTTTTTCTTTTGGGCACTGCCCAGAAGCCTAAGTGTGTTTACTCTCCTTTATTGGATCCCTGCTCTCTACTTAGGAGCTGCTTGCCAACCTCCATTGCTAACCATACCAGATCCCCCAGACCTTAAATCCAGAGACAGAGCTTCTCTTTCTCTTTTCCATCACTTCCCCCAGCAGCTGCCTAGAGTTTCAGCTTGCTGCTAAGAACTCAAAAAGGAAGCTTGCTTTCCCTGCAACGCTGATTGATATTTGGCTTCTTCTAGAAGAAAAGCTTGAAAGGCTGGGAATAGAACCAAGGGCTGATGGGCGCTTGCTTACCTGCTATGCTGAAGAGTCCTGAGTTCAGTCCCCCCACCCTGAAATGGAGACAGTGAGGATGGAAGCAAACTCAGATTTCACAGTGAGAATTAGCATGCCCTTCCTCAGTACCATTGTTTTCTCTGTTTTACGTATATTTTAATTTTAGTAAGAAAATTTAAAAACATTTCGTAAATCAAAGCTAAATGTCATGGCAGCTAAAGTAAACACCTGGGGGCTGGAGATAAAGCAACAGATGAAGTGTTCATTGCTCAAGGACCTGAGTGTAGAGTCCCACCTTCCATATTAAAAGCCAGGCCTGGTGGCCCATCCCTGTCATCCTCCTTGGGAGATAGACAGGAGGACCCTAGGGGTGTACCTTGACAACTATTCTAGTGCACCGATCAGAGCTCCAGAATGGGTGAGAAACCTGTCTCAATAAGGTAAAGAGTGATTGAGACCATCCACCATTGATATCTATGCCTCTTCATAGGCATGTGTATGTATGTACATCACCCCTCACAAATCACTTTTGAAATAAAAGAATACCTAGAATATCAATTAAATGGGCTAATGGCCACTCCTTAGTCACTGATATTCTCTTTCTTTTTGCTGCTGTTGAGTTACACTTGCTTAAGTAAAAATCATGTGATTCAGAATGAGAAAAAATTAAAACCACCCCAACTCATGAATCAGAAGTAACGTTAGATGAAAAGCATTCCAGGTGTCTCTCGGAGAGGGAGAAGTGAGAAGGGAAAGTCCTAGGAAGAGACGAGGGAGAACTGTGTGAAAACAGGATTACTGCAATTACTTTTGTTCTTTTAGTTTAATTTTTGCTTGGCTTTGACTAATAAAAGCAAAAGTGGGCTGGCAAGATGGCTCAGCCTAGGTAGGCAGTGGTGGCGCACGCCTTTAATCCCAGCACTTGGGAGGCAGAGGCAGGCGGATTTCTGAGGACAGCCTAGTCTACAGAGAGAGTTCCAGGACAGCCAGGGCTACACAGAGAAATCCTGTCTCAAAAAACAAAACAAAACAAAACAAAAAAGATGGCTCAGCCTATTCATCTGAGTTCAGTCCTTAGGAGCTACCTAGTCAATGAAGAGAATTGACTTCTACCCTTTGACTTCCATATTCATAACCCTTGTT
This sequence comes from Mastomys coucha, assembly GCF_008632895.1. Taxonomy (NCBI): domain Eukaryota; kingdom Metazoa; phylum Chordata; class Mammalia; order Rodentia; family Muridae; genus Mastomys; species Mastomys coucha. The sequence continues at coordinate 80,039,347 of NW_022196914.1, read as the reverse complement.
CCCCAAATAAGTAAGATAAACAATTTTTAAAGCTATAATGAAGTTAGAACAAAATTATGATATGCTTCTGATAAATGCTTCATTACTACAGCAATACTAGGATATTTTGGTTTTTTTGTTTGTTTTGGGGTTTTTTGGTTTTTTTTTTTTT